>NC_091581.1:19242848-19250348 GCF_042767895.1 Penaeus vannamei
AATCACACACGCACACACAATTATAGGAATAATAAGTAAATAGATATATAAATAAATAAATGAACAAATAAATAAATGAGGAAATACACAGGTAAACAAATAAATAAATGAGGAAATACACAGATAAACAAATAAATAAATGAATAACTAGACAAATGAATAAATAGACAAATAAATAAATGGATAATAAGAGAGAGAAGAAAAAAAATAAGACCTTATCCTCGACGATGACCTTGAGATTTTTTTATTTAATTTTTTTATTTTTATTTTTTTTTGAGAATGATTCCTTGATAGATTTTTAAACATTATGATTATTTTTAACTTTTTAATCCCGTAAGGTCTTCGTCGCGAATGACCTTAGTTGTTTACGAGGGTGATAATTTCAAATAATCAATCAAGCAGACTTTACAGGATGAGAGGTAGTCGCCGAGAATTCTAATTAGAATTGGGTAAAAATCCATGAGACTTTTTTTTCTTTTCTTGTGGAATAAAAAGAGAGATGGGAAGGAGAAGAGGAGAGGAGAGAAAGAGGAAGAGAGGGCAAGGGAGGCAGGGAGAGAGAGGGAGAGAGAGAGAGAGAGTGAGAGAGGGAGAGGCAGAGAGAGAGGGAGAGGCAGAGAGAGAGAGAGGGGGGGGGGAGAAAGAGAGAGAGAGAGAGAGAGAAAGAGAGAGAGAGGGAGAGAGAGAGAGAGAGAGAGAGAGAGAGAGAGAGAGAGAGAGAGAGAGAGAGAGAGGAGAGAGAGAGAGAGAGAGAGAGAGAGAGAGGAGAGGAAGAGAGGAAATGACAGAGAAAGAGAAAGAGAGAGGAAATAAGAGAGACAGACAGAAAGAGGAGAAAGGCAAAAAAAAAAAAGAAAGACTGTAAAAAGAGGTGAACACGAGAGGGCAAAATCAAGGGAGAAAGACAAAAATGATTCGTCTCTTGATGTTTAGGTAAAAAGATAGACAGATAGGTAGATTGGTATATAGATGGATGGATGTATAGAGAAGAGAGAGAGAGAGAGAGAGAGAGAGAGAGAGAGAGAGAGAGACAGAGAGAGAGAGAGAGAGAGAGAGAGAGAGAGAGAGAGAGAGAGAGAGAGAGAGAGAGAGAGAGAGAGAGAGAGAGAGAGAGAGAGAGAGAGAGAGAGAGAGAGAAAGCAGAACAGAACAGAATCCTATCCTAGATCATTTGTACCAATTTTAGAACAATTTAGTACAAGCACAAAGATCCATCGAATCCTAAAACAGGGGAATATGAGGTCCAAAGATAAGGGCTGGAAATAATTAAGCTTGCAATGTGACCCTGTTTACGCACAGATACGCTGCTCGTATCACACGGGGAAAAATAGAATGATAAAAGGGAAGAGGGGTGGGGTAAGGATATAGGGGAGGGAGGTGGATAGAGAGAGAGAGAGAGAGAGAGAGAGAGAGAGAGAGAGAGAGAGAGAGAGAGAGAGAGAGAGAGAGAGAGAGAGAGAGAGAGAGAGAGAGAGAGAGAGAGAGAGAGAGAGAGAGAGAGAGAGAGAGAGAGAGAGAGAGAGAGAGAGAGAGAGAGAGAGAGAGTGAGAGAGAGAGAGACAGGCAGACAGACAGAGAGACACAGAAAATAAACGGACAGAGGAGGATCATATTTCTGACGAAGATGCATTCGAAACCGGTTAAATGCATCTCTTGTTTTGCGAAGATATTCATTCTCATTCATACCTTTTCTACATCACCTGTCTACCAAGAAAATGTCACACGAAAAAGTTCATAATTAAGCACACATGACGTATGTAAATCTCATTATTAGTAAATGTTAAAATGAGGAAGTGTTATAAACATTTTAAAAGCTTTTGGTGACGTCACACTACATCCGGGGAATTTCTACGATTATGTGACAAACGTTTTGCTCGTTTAGGCTTTCTTGATTTAATAAATTGCGTTAGTTGTAATCGTGGGTCAAGGAATAAGTAGTAGAGTAGTAGTAATACAGCAGGAATTTGTGTGTTTTCGTGTCTTTGTTTGTTTGTAGGCGTAGCGGTGATTTCTGTGTCTTTTTGTTTGTTCGTGTGTGTATCTGTAGGGGGGGGGGTTGTGTGTGTTCGTATGGGGGTACGTGTGTACCCCAACGGTAGTTTATGATCTCAGTTGCTAAATATGGAATGAATGAATAAATAAAAAGTATAAAAATGAAGACAAAAAAAAAGAAAATAATATTAAGAGAGAGAGAGAGAGAGAGAGAGAGAGAGAGAGAGAGAGAGAGAGAGAGAGAGAGAGAGAGAGAGAGAGAGAAAAGAGAAGAAAAACGTAACACCCCCCCTCTCCCCCCAAATCCTCACCACAGACCCCGCCCCCACCCCTACCCCCACACTCCCTCGGACCCCACAAGCTTATCCATCCCTGTCGTGAAAGTCAGAGGTCCCTGAGGTCATCGCCGACCCACACCAGGCAAACTTAGCCTCGGGTCTCATTTACGGAGCTTACGCTGCTGACACTTGTAAACCTTGACTGATGTCCTGTGGGTTCTGATGAGCCTCTCATGACGTGGATTTATATTAGAGGGTTTTTTTTTCTTGGTGTCTTTGATATAGGTGTATTATACGAGGTGTTTCGTTTCTTTTTTTTTTTTTTTTTTTGGTAGTTTTTGAGGTCGGTCGTATGGGATTTTTATCTACTTTCCTCTATTTCTCTCTGTCTACGTGTATCGTTTTCCTTTCTTTTTTTTTTTTTTTTTTTTTTTTTTTTGTCTGTTATTTTCCTATTTTATCTGTCTGTCGTCCCATAGGATCGTCCCTCTCTTGATATGTCTGGCCGTTAGTCTGATTGTTTGTCTGTCTATTTGTCTTCTCTCGCTCTCGTCCCCTCTTCTCTCTCTGCCTCCCACCCTCCCTCCTTCCCTCCATCTCTCTCTCTCTCTCTCTCTCTCTCTCTCTCTCTCTCTCTCTCTCTCTCTCTCTCTCTCTCTCTCTCTCTCTCCCTCTATCTATCTCTCCTTTTCTTCTCTTCACTGCCTCCCATCTCTCCTTTTATTCCATAAAAAAGACATAGTTCCATGCACTTTTACCACATTCTAATTAGAATTCTCGGCGCTAACCCCTCTTCCTCCCAGGGTTGGATCTTCTGAAGACGAACAAAAAAGAAAAAAGAAAAAAAAGCCTTCATGAAATTCTCAAGGTCACAGCCGGGGATCTGGTCACGAGGCCGTCGAGGGTTTGCCATGCATTCGATTTTTTTTTTTTTCTTTTTCTTTTGCTCCTCTCTTTCTTTCTCCCCCCTCCACCCCCCTCTCTCTCTCTTCATGACCTAAACGTTCCAGCACAGTAGCTGTCCTAGGCTTACCACGATGGCCAATTGCTAATCCATCTGTCACATTAACACCAACCTCCAAAAACACTTAGCCCTGGAGGCCATCGCGAGTGTGTCCGCGTTAGTCCCCTCTATACACCATCTCTATGTTGACGGCCCATTGCAGGCTGATGGGAGTGCGGACTGTGCCATAGTCTCCCCCACCATGCAGCCGCTTTTGGATAATGAATGGCTTGGCCGCGGGCTACGTAACTCAAGTTCCACCTTCCGTAAGCTTGACGGCCTCCTCGACGCAATGACTCTTCTTGTTCAGAGAAAACCGAATGATGTGATCGTCTGTGATTCCAAATCAGTTCTTCTTGCGCTCTCCTCTCCGAAACCTGCTTGCGGCCCTGTTGTTCAGGAAATAAAATATCAACTCGCCATCGGCCATGACAGGCAAGACCTTGCATGGCACCTCCCTCATCGCATCTTGGTCTTGGAAATGTCTTGCCTTGCTGATATTGCTGCTCACCTCGCCAAGGCTGCCTGTGCACTGGACTTGACGCGAATGCCGCCCCTCCCTCCAGTGCTATAAGAAAATCATATACTCAGCCGTTAGCAGTGTTTCCATACGGCACAATGACCACTTTCTCTATTGTCGTTACAAGTATCGTCGTCGTGAACTTATAGTGCGTAGACACGGTGTTGTTAGTGCCAGGCCTCCTCCTTTGTAAACTGTAATAGTCCTGATGACTATTGTTGACTATTATTGACCTGTATTGCCTTCAGTGCCCCACTGATAAACTTGCCACCACTGCAACAGGATCTGCCTCAAATCTGTACTCATTTGCTTAAAAATGACAACTTAGATTTAATTCTCACTTGTCATCCACATAAGTGTATGCTTATATATTTTTGTCATTCTGTGTGTATGTGTTCCCTCAGCGTGCCCGGTGAGACACAAATGTTGTGTACTTATTTTTGCTGTGATTGCTACAAGACTTGTCGCCTTCTGGCGTAATGAAACTATCAAATAATAATCTCTCTCTCTCTCTCTCTCTCTCTCTCTCTCTCTCTCTCTCTCTCTCTCTCTCTCTCTCTCTCTCTCTCTCTCTCTCTCTCTCTCTCTCTTTCTTCTTTTTCTTCTTCTTCTTCTTCTTCTTCTTCTACTTCTTCTTTTTCTTCTTCTTTTTCTTCTTTTTGTGTGTGTTTCTGAAAATTTGAGGATGGTAAAGCTACATATTATAGATATGTGTAGAGAGAAAGAGATTGGTAGATATATAGATAGATAGACTGGTAGACAGAAAGATAGATAGGTAGATAGATCAAGTTTCGTACACTGTTTTAGTATCAAAATTCCATGAATTCTCCATGACTTTCCAAAGAGGTTTTTGCATTTTTCTGTGACTCTTTTAACAGTTTTCCTTTGAAATTTTGATATTCATTCACCATACGCATATCTTATCATAACATGTACAAATAACATGTCAAATAAAAAAAAAAATTGACTTGTGAGTTTGCTTTCTTGACATATCATTGACGTTGCTCGAAATAAATCAGCTTGCATCAATTTACACTTTACAATTTACACTGTGTAATCTGTTATCTCAATCCTCCGAAGTTTATTTTAATTTCTTTCTGAAGACTTTCTCAGAATACAAACTGAATGAAAAAGTCAGACTTTTAGATTTCCAAAAGACACAATTACTTAAATGACTTGAAAGCAAAACTCCAGGATGTGCCCGATCTGGAAATTTCAATTTAAATTCCTATGATTTTCATGATTCCCCAAGGCCTGTAAGAACCCTGTTACCATCTATTAATCTAAGATATATATATATATATATATATATATATATATATATATATATATATATATATATATATATATATATATATATATATATATATATATACATACATATATATATATATATAGATAGATAGATAGATAGATAGATAGATAGATAGATAGATAGATAGATAGATAGATAGATAGATAGATAGATATAGATATATAGATAGATAGATAGACGAACAGACAGACAGATAGACATACATACATACAGACAGACAGACAGATAGATAGGTGGCTGGATATATAGATAGATAGATAGATGGGTAGATAGACGGATAGATAGATAGATTGACAAAATGATAGATAGGCAGACAAAGAAACAAAGAGTAATAGTTAAATAGACACAACTAGCAAACTAGATTATAGGTAACGTAATAAATAAAGGTTAAAAAATCACTAATAAGAAGAATAGGAAAGACAGAAAAAGGAATAAGCACTAACGGGTGTACAGTTACATAATTAATATATAACTAATTATATAGGTGAGTAAACGTGGATTGTCAGATAAACAGGGCCATAAATAGACAGATATGCTAGCGACCAAGACAAACATTTAGACACAAGAAGCGAAAATAAATGAGAATTTGTGTCCGTTTCCCTGTTCCGAAAGAATGAAAAAATTCACTGTTCGTTTTTACATTCTTGCAAAACGAGAATTACTTAGATAATTCCCTGCATAGTTTGGAGCATTAGGAAATGTGAACTGCCCTCACGTGGATAGACAGAGAAATTAAATCACGTCAGACAACGAGGAAAAATGAACCCACGAGATAAACAACCAGTTAAAAAAGAGGAAGAAGAGGAAGAAGAAGAATCTGACCATCTAAAGAGAAATTTCAGAAACGGAAGGATATGCTGCTTTGTTTTGCTTCCTTTGTAAAATCAAGATAGGTATTGTAGAAGTCTTTCAAATTGCATGATGCACACGTAAGTAAGCGTATGCACATAGACGTACACAACCACACCCACGCGCATACACACACAAACACACACACACACACACACACACACACACACACACACACACACACACACACACATACATACATACATACATACATATATACATACATACATACACACACACAAACACACACACATATACTTGCACTTGCACATACACACACACACTCACACGCACACACACATAAACCTTTACATTTATCTATGCCTATAAAAATTTCATTCACGCACGCCTACACAGACACACATACACACTCACACACACACAGACACACATACACACACACACATAGACACACACACACCTCAGATCTTATTCATGTTTATAGAAATTTTACTCACGATTACCCATTTTTGTTTCATCCACTTTATGCAAAGGGAAGTACTATTCCAGCTATTTTACGAAATTAAGAAATATTTTCCCCTTAATTTGATGCAGATTCAGCACGGAATTAAGTGAGCAATAAAGTTCTATGGATTCGAACTAAAAAACAGTGTTGCGAGTCTGTTCCGTTATTTGAAATCAATAAGGAATGTGGAATGTGCAACATATTGCTTGGTCGTTTTTTGTTTCTCTACAATAGGGAAAATATCTCCTTTTCTTTCTTTTTCCCTGTTTGTTTTTCTCTTCCCTCCCCTCTCCATCTCTCTCTCTCTTCCTTTCTATCTATCTATGAATCTTCTCTCTCTCTCTCTCTCTCTCTCTCTCTCTCTCTCTCTCTCTCTCTCTCTCTCTCTCTCTCTCTCTCTCTCTCTCTCCCGCCCACTAGAGCAGCTTATAATTTCTGGTAAATGAAAACTTTGATTTCTCTTGCACCAAAGTCGTTTATATCTTCTGAGACTTTGTTTTCTTGCTATCCTTCGCTTTTTCACAAGACAGATAATTAGATGCCAGGGTTAATGATATTGTAAAGAATATCCTTAAGATCAGGCACGCGGTCAGACACACACACACACACACACACACACACACACACACACACACACACACACACACACACACACATATATATATATATATATATATATATATATATATATATATATATATATATATATATATATATAAATGTATGTATAAATATATATATAATACATTTATATATAAATATATCTATCTATATCTATCTATCTATCTATCTATCTATCTATCTATCTATCTATCTATCTATCTATCTATCTATCTATATATATATATATATATATATATATATATATATATATATATATATATATATATATATATCAAACAGACACACACAAATTCCCGTTGTATTATTACCAACTACTTGACCTATGATTATATTCAATTTATCAGAAAAAAAAACTTATTCACTGAAGTTCAACGGAGTGTGTAGTGTGACGTTATCAAAAGGTATTAAATGTATGAGAAAGTTCTAGAAGCCTGAAAGCAAATCTCCAGCATT
>NC_091581.1:19255348-19267848 GCF_042767895.1 Penaeus vannamei
GTACACCAATAATTTCCTGCCGATCGACCCTCGTTAAGGAAGAGTACAGAGTAATGGACCGACACTAACACGAGAGGAAATTATTGTCGAACAGAGGCCAAGGGAATGCAATCAATCTTTGTGTTTGTTTTGGGGGATGTAGCTTCTTTGTGTGAGCTGTTTGTTTGTTTGTTCTCTTTGGATGTGGTGCAGGGATGTTGGGGCGTCTCGGTTTTGTGTGTTGGTACGCAGGGATATGGGAGAGAGGCTGTAAGTGAACCTTGATAGGAGGGGTTAAGAAATGGTACAAGAAAGTGAGTAATAAGAAAGTGAGCCACGGTATAAGGAAGGTTGGGTATGAGTGGGTTTAAGTATACTAATGGTTAAAGGGAGAGTGTGTATACGTGTGCCATCGAATAAAGAAGGGTATTTTAAGTATACAAGAACGGGTATACCTGTACCATAGTATAAGGAAGAGTGAGATGTCCTTATGCACCTGCTGCTCGAACAAACTGCATGAATATTGGCTAAGGAAGCAAAACAAATATTTGGCTCGGTGCTGAGTGCGAAACGAGGCTGGCTAACCCTAATTCGCACCCAATTATGCATCTCTCCTCCATCCATTCAAGGTGAAAATGGATGGGACCAAAGCCAGGAGTAAGTGCATTGCTTCCACATGGGAAACTTTGCCTGTATTTCTCATTTGTTTATTTATTTCTGTTTTTATTATATTGTTTATCTATTTATTTCTATTACAAATATCGAATTTATTGATTTATTTATTATTATTATATCGATTTATAGATTTCTATTATTTTGTTTATCCATTTCCTTTTTATTATCATTATTACAGCTTTGCTCTAGTCAATTCGGGTTTAGGTTTTTAAGGGGGGCTTGGATAAAATTTGATAATATACTGAAAAAAATGTGTTTAACGTTAATAAAATATATTACATACAAGAAAACTGAATAGGTTGAAAAAAGATCAATCTGATTATTCTAAACAGTTTGAGTGGTCTTTACAACCACCAAGAATTTTTGCTCCAGCTGTCACATATTGGATCTATACCTTCATCGTCTATCTTTACGGTATTGATTTTATTCTGAAATATACCAATATGAAATGGACTTGAGCAGGTTCTATTATGAAATATACCAGTTTGAACGTGAACTTGTCTGCAGCCCAACGGAGCTCTTGTTTCAGTCCCACTTTAGGGAAAAAGGTACTGTGCTTTTACGTCGGAAACAGTCATTCTATAAGCTTCTCTCAATCAGAAAGTTAAAAGAGTCCCGGCTGGAAAACCTCCGGAAATACGACGAGGGAAACACCATCTTTCTTTCTCTCTCTCTCTCTCTCTCTCTCTCTCTCTCTCTCTCTCTCTCTCTCTCTCTCTCTCTCTCTCTCTCTCTCTCTCTCTCTCTCTATATATATATATATATATATATATATATATATATATATATATATATATATATATTATACATATATATATATATATATATATATATATATATATATATATATATATATATATATATATATATGTATATATATAAATATATGTATATATATATATATATATATATATATATATATATATATATATATATATATATATATATATATATATACATATATACATACATATATATATATATATATATATATATATATATATATATATATATATATATATATATATATATATATATATTACACCAAGTTATTTTTTTTTTTTCTTATTGAAGGAACCCGACCCAGGCTCCAGTCTTGCAGAAAGTAGCTAAGTTGAATTTTTTTGACGTAAATAACTTGAGTGAAGCGGTTGCCGAAGGATAGAGTTTAATGGCCCAGAAAGGGACTAATGTTTATCCTTCTGGGAGACGCTTATAATTGAGTGCAATTCAATTATATGTTTTTTGTTTACGTAGATGTTTATCGCTAATTCTATAGATGAATGATATTATGTACAGACGTTTTTCAATCATTTTATTGACATTTATTGCTTACATAGATTGTTTATGAATCATTCTACACACACACATAAACACACACACACACACAAACAGACACACAGACAAAGAGAGAGAGAGAAACAGGTATATAGATAGATAGAGAGAGAGACAGACAGATAGACACACACACACACACACAGACAGACACACACACAGAGCCAGACACACAGACATAGAGAGAGAGAGAGAAAACATATAGATAGACAGACAGACAGACAGACACACAGACAGACAGAGACAGAGAGAGAGACAGAGACAGAAAGAAGCACAGTCACACAGACAGACAGACAAGGAGCGAACAACCGCCGTGTCTCGCCGTATTCCCAGCAAAGTCTGCGTTCTCCGCGAAAGATAAAAGGACGACAAGCGGAAAAGCAGCGAATCTTTTGCGCGCCGGAAGGTCATCGCTCACAAGTTACGTTTGTCGCTTTTATGGCCACGTCTTGCTTCGGGTTGTTGCTGTTATCTTGTTTGTTTGTTTGTTTTTTGGTATTCCTTTTTTATTTGTTTATTCTTTTTCCTTTTCTCGTATTTATTTTTTATGTTTCTTTCATTTATGGTTTCTTTTTGGTTTTATATAGTTTGCAGTTTTATTTTAATTTTCATGTCAATTACAATTTGATTTTTATTTCACTATCTTTATTTCACCTTTATTTTCACTTTCACTCTTTTCATTTCATTTCCTAACATTTCGTTTTGTTCCCATTTTATTTTGTTTCATTGTCATATAATATAATTTCTTTTGGATTCATTTTCATTTTTACTTCATTTCATGTAATTTTCGTTTTTATTCTATTTCATTTAATTTACATTTTTATGAGAATTTCGTTTAATTCTCACATCATTTCGCTTCATTTTCATTTGATTGTATTCCATATTCATATCCACTTTTATCCTGCGGATATTCTCGGATATATATTTTTTCTTTGTTCGTTTTAGTAAAATTACGTATATTAATCTATATTAACATATTTTCAATGAAATGAAATTAGCGAATGAAAGCCTGAATATCCAACATCGGAATATAATGAAATAAAAACGTATGAACATGAAAGCTCTGATAATAATTTCATATCCTGCGCAGTTGGGAAGGTTTCATAAGGAATAATATTCTCCTCATATCTGTAAGGAGTGGAGGTGTAAACAATATCATAATAACATCATCATTCCTAATCTGTTTAATATGAAATATAAAATCTCGTTATTATGCTAATTATTATAATATGGAGTGAGCGGTTTTGTCTTTCAAATGAACCCTTTTTCAAATCATGATGAAATGAAATTATGATTCTGCTGATGATGATGATGATGCTGGAGTAATGATGGTGGTGATGAGGATGAGGATGATGATGATGACTTTGGCGATGACAGTGAGGATGAGGATGTAATGATGGTGATGAAGATAATGATGATGATGATGATGATGATGACGAAGATAATGATGATGATGATGATCATGATGATGATGATGAGGATGATGAGGATGACGATAACGAGGAAGATAATGATGATGGTATTGATGATGTAATGATTATAATAAAGATTATTATGATGGCGATGGTGATGATGACGGTAATGATGAAGATTATGATGGTGTTGATGCTAATGACGGCGTAATGATGATGATGATATTGATGATAATGAGGATGACAACGACGACGATGATGACGATGAGGATGATTATGAGTAAGAAAATTACATGAAAATGATAATGGCAGCGAGAATGAAATCATGAGTAAATGAAGATTATAGAATAACACTTCCAACATTTCTGAAAAATACGCGCACTAAAAAAAAAAAAAAAAAAAAAAAAAAAAAAACTCATTTCATCGCAAACTTATATACAAGAGATTAAAAAAAAACATGATAATTTGATGAGAAAAACCTAATGCAAAAATAAAAGAATAAACAAACCAACAAAAAAGAAACATATAACCAAATAGTATAAAATAAAAAAAAAATAAAAATCTCTCTATATAGAAGGCCTATCATCTCCCTCCTTTAGACCAGCGGCCGAGAGCGAACCGCCAAAGGCATACTGAATCGTTTTATCAAAGACGACTCGCCATACCGGAAAATAAAACGGAAAGATTGGGCGGGAGAGGGCGGTGGGGGGGGGGGGGAATATCACGTGGTTCAAGGAACAACAATACAAGTACCATATTGTGGATATGTGAAGTATCAGTAACATGTATCACGTATATAAACCCTGTATAGGATTCGCATATGTATTGCACATGCATGGTGTACTTGCGGCTCCTCCTTATACAACATACCCGGCTTGCATAACTTTTTTTTTATGACACACTGTATGACGTGGCACCGTGTTTTGGTTTTAACTCACGCATGCGCACGTCACGCATGGTCAGAAGTCCCGAGAGAGTTGGCGAGAAAGGACGCAATTCTTTCTCTCTCTAGCGCTTCTCTTTGTTTCTGCTAATAAACCCAGTGGTTGAAAGAACCTACACTATTTACTTGCACCTTCATAGAGACAGTGTTTAGAAGACCCACACATACAACGTTATAGGGGCGTGAACTGATACCCTTCATATAACGACATTCGAGAAAGGGAGAGAGATGGTAGGAGAATGTGTGTGTGTGTGTGTGTGTGTGTGTGTGTGTGTGTGTGTGTGTGTGTGTGTGTGTGTGTGTGTGTGTGTGTGTGTGTGTGTGTGTGTGTGTGTGTGTGTGAAAGAGAGAGAGATAGAAAAAGAAAAAGTGAGTGAGTATGTATATAAAGAAAGAGAGTGATTAAATAAGTGTATATGTGTGTGTATGTGTGCACACGCGTTTGTTTGTATATATGTGTGTGTGTGCGTATGCGTGTATGGAACATGTTATTGCGGAGCTCCAAAAGGGGATCAGAGGGAGGAGGGTATTTCAACGGTAAGACCGAGAGAGGCATTTCCCTTGGGTAGGTCTGGACTGCCCTCTTTCAAGCCGGTAGATGGGTAGATGGAAGCGTTCTGTAGGATACGGCCTTTCATACGCTCTCAATAGGTGGAGAGGGGGTCGAGGTTTGTAGTTTTTCCCTTTTTTCTGTTTGGAATTCTGTCTGTTTGTCTTGCTCTGTCGATCTATTTACGTTCTCTCTCTTTCTCTCTCTCTCTCTCTCTCTCTCTCTCTCTCTCTCTCTCTCTCTCTCTCTCTCTCTCTCTCTCTCTCTCTCTCTCTCTCTCCTCTCCCTCTCCCTCTCCCTCTCTCTCTCTCTCTCTCTCTCTCTCTCTCTCTCTCTCTCTCTCTCTCTCTCTTTCAGACCTATGCACCTTTTTTATTTTTATCTTTTTCTTGGACAAATTCTTCAGCATCTTTACGGTTATGTCATTGTTCCCCGCAGCGTTTTCATATTATTAAGTGCTTTCTCTACTCTCGTCGTGACGGCGAGTAGCTGTATGCCCTTATCATTTGCCTTTTTCAAGTTCCTCTTTTTTCATCCTATTTTGGGGTACTTTTTATTTTTTATATATCTATTTATTTATTCATTTAATTTTTTTTCGTGGTATGGGAGAGTGGAATTGAATCATTAGCTTAACGTATGTGATTACTTTGAAAGGTGTTTTACGGAGTACAGTTGCTTTGCTTGATTATATATGTGTTTTCTCTTTCTTTTTTCCTTTTTTTTTGTTTATTTATTTATTATTATCATTTCTTTTTGCTTGAGGGAGAAAGCTTATCCTTATTTTTGTGTTTTGTGTGATTATCATTAATGCTGACCAGTCCGTAAAGGTACCATTGTGACTCATAACTTCATTTTTCATGTTTGTACGTTCTTTATCTTTTATCTATCTATTCTCTTTTTTGTCAAGGATTCACTCATAAAATAGATGATGACCATTTGAAACAATATTTGAATAATATCGCAAATAATCATCATCGACATGCCAATTATTACACGATTGTCGTCACAAACCTTTTGAATATCAAATACTTATCACCACCAAATTGTCGATTATCAGATAATTATCATGAACCTCGCGGACACGTGTTCCTAGACAAACTTAATATCATACTGTGTTAAAATAGATTCTTCATTATATACGCAATAATGGTTAGCATACTGAGAACCATTATAGTAATAGTATAAAAAAGAAAATAAAAATAAAAATCACAGAAATACTCGCGATACAGTTGATTTAATCACCCCCCCCCAAAAAAAAAACAAAAAAAAACAAAAAAAAAATATATATATATATATATATATATATAATATATATATATATATATATATATATATATATATATACATATATATACATATATATATACTTATATCTTGTATTACGAAAAGTATATTAATATGATTATGATGTGTACATCAGGAATCTCCTCAAGGTCCCTATTTACATATACATTTTTTTTTCTTTCTCAGAATTCTAATCATATATAAACACATAGGGTACTACTTCTGCGAAGATGAGTATTTATTCATGAATTCATTGGCCCAAGAGAAAAAGTGGAGAAAAACATTGAAATATAGAAAAGATGGTGAAAAAAGACAAGACACACCACAAGCTGGTGAAATCAAGAAATTGGAAGATGCGTGGTGTGTATTTTACTCTATTTTCTCATTCATATATTTTTTGTTCCTTTCTTTTCTTTTCTTCTTTTTTCTTCTCATCTCTCTTCTTCTTTACTCTTACTTTTCCCTTTTCGATCAAATCACTGCAGGGATTTTTTTTCTTTTTTCCTTTTCTTTTATTTTCCTTCTGCTATCATTACTTCTTTTTTGGGGTGAGCGTAACCCACATGATAGGGTGCAGTGGGTAAGTCTCTTGTTTTCGTCAGTGTGACCCAGATATCGAAATGGAGGTTATATGATGAACAGTGTTTTTGGGCCATTGGTGTAGTTTTTGAGTATAAGTACACACCCTCTCTCTCTGATCACTCCCTCTCCCTTTCCTTCCTCTCCCTCTCCTCTCCTCTTTCTCTCTCTCTCTCTCTCTCTCTCTCTCTCTCTCTCTCTCTCTCTCTCTCTCTCTCTCTCTCTCTCTCTCTCTCTCTCTCTCTCTCTCTCTCTCTCTCCCCCTTACCCTCTCCTAATCCTTCTCCCCTTCTCTCCCTCTCCTTCTCCATCTCCCTCTCACTTTCTCTCTGGTCATCAAAATATTATCGCACCCCCATAAACACACACACACATATACACACACACGAACCGACGCACACACACACACACACACACACACACACACACACACACACACACACACACACACACACACACACACACACACACACACACACACACACACACGCACACACACATCTACAATATTATAAGGCAGACGTGAATCACCAGATCTGCTGACGGGGAAAAACAGCAAATATCATTCTCAGTCTCGCTAACTGACCTTGATTCCGGGGTACATTAATTTCACCTTTGTTTTTATGAACTTGTTTTTGTTTTTTGCTGTGATATGTCTCTATAATTTTCTTTTTTTCTTTTTGTTGTTGTTGTTCATTTTTATTTTATTTATTATTTTATTTTTTTTCGAGAGAGAGAGATGGAAAGATATATATAGAGGGAAATAAAGAGAGAGAAAGAAATGGGAATATAGAGAGAAAGAGAGGGAGGGAGGGGAAAAAGAAAGAGGGAGAGAGAGAGGATGTGTGTGTGAGAAAGAGAGAGAAAGAGAAAGAGAGAGAGCGAGAAAGAAAGAGAGAGAGACATACTAAGAAAGAAAGAGAGGGAGAGAGAGAGATACTAAGAGAGCGAGAAAGAGAGAAAGACGCACCCACAGATAGACAGAGGGAGAGAAAAAGAAAGAAAGAAAGAAAATACATAACACTAAAAAGGTACAAGTAGGAACGGATCAGTCAATTGCAACATAAATATGATTAAGCTATCCCAACCTCAGATTGAGAATTGCGACCCAAAATTCTAAAAAAAAAAAAAAAAAAAAAAAAAAAAACTCCCCTAATAAAACGAAATTATCCGATAGAGTTATTAAGAGAAATTTTTCTTATCGGATCATGAAGGAAATTCGATTGACATGACCGAAGGAATCAAAATAATTAACCGTTGTTGAAAAATGACTAAATAAAAGGGAATAGATAAAATTTATCACACGAGAGAATTAGAGTAAATATATGAAACCAATGAAATAATTTTAAAATTCACTGCACTACTGAATCGGAGTAAATAATACAAAGAGAGAATGAATTTTAGAATGATTAAGAATAAAATAAAATTAATCACACTATCGAATCAGCATCAGGTAAATTAATAAATTTGATAAGAGAGAATAAAATTAAGAAAATTAACCACAGAATCGAATAAGAATGAAATCAATAAACTTGATGAAATAAAATGAGGAAAATTAACCACACCGTCACAATGAAATAAATGAATAAATTTGATAAATCAAAATAAAATGAAGAAAATTAACCACTCAATCGAATAAGAAGGAAATCAATAAACTTGATAAAATAAAATAAAATGAAGAAAATTAACCGCACGATCGAATCAATGAGAGAGACAAATCACAATCACAAAGTTCATCCCGATCGAATCTCTGAGAGAAGGTGAACTCACGACCCAATCACGAAGGAAAACCAATCACACAATCGAGCCACTGTAAGGAAATTAATCTCCGAAGGAAATTAGTGACACGATGACAATATCAAGGACCCTTATATACGGTCCAATCATTAAGGGGAATCACTGACACGATCGAATCCCTGCAGGGAAAATTAATCGCGAAATACGAACTAATCTCTTTGGGAAATTAATAAGAAAGAGAGAGAGAGAGAGAGAGAGAGAGAGAGAGAGAGAGAGAGAGAGAGAGAGAGAGAGAGAGAGAGAGAGAGAGAGAGAGAGAGAGAGAGAGAGAGAAAAGAAAGAGAAAGAGAGAGAGATAGAGAGAGAGAGAAAGAGAAAGAGAAAGATATATATATATATATATATATATATATATATATATATATATATATATATATATATATATGTATATATATATTTTTTTCGAATGGAAATAATGACTCGATGGCCGCACCGACGAAACTTAAATACACGGATCTAATCTCTCAGGGAAATTATTCACACGATCGAATCCCTGCAGGGAAATGAATCGCAAGGAAATGAGCGAAATATTATCAAATCTCGATTGAAAAGTAATCGAGCGATCAATTCATACACAAATACAAAAACAAATACATATATATATATATATATATATATATATATATATATATATATATATATATATATATATATTTATATATATGTATATATATATATATATATATATATATATATATATATATATATATATATATATATATATATATATATATATATATATATATATAAAGGGTAGTAATCACCGATGGTGACTGATCACACGATCGCATCACAATCACACAATCGAACCCCGAATCCCAATCACATAATCGAATCCTCAATCCCAATCACACATTCGAGCCACTATTCGAAATCACAATACTAAATCACGCATCACAATCACATAGACAAACCCCCAATCCCAATCACACAATCGAACCTCCAATCAAATTCTCACATTTCAATCCTGAATCACAATCACAAAATCTAAATCCCACAATCAAACCCCCAATCCCAAATCCACAATCGGATCTCAAATCACCATCACACAATCGAGCACCCAATCATACAATACAATCCCAATCCCACAACTAAACTCGTCTCTCAATCGCCAATCGAATACCCGATCGCAATCACACAATCGAATCTCCAATCCCCAATCATGCAATACAGTTCCAATCCCACAACTCAGCTCGACTCAGAATCACACAATCGAACACTCCAAGAAAAAAAAAAAAAAAAAAAAAAAAAAAAAAAAAAAAAAAAAACACTCTCAAGGAAATTAACCAATTAACTAAAACGACCGAATCGCCAAAGGTACTTCTCACCGGTCGTTGGAGTCCCCCCCCCCCCCCAGGCGTTTGTGAAGTCAACGGAAGGGTAAAAATAAAATAAAAAGAATAGAGAAGAGAGAGAGAGAGAGACAGAGACAGAGACAGAGACAGAGACAGAGACAGAGACAGAGACAGAGACAGAGACAGAGACAGAGACAGAGACAGAGACAGAGACAGAGACAGAGACAGACAGACAGACAGAGACAGAGAGAGAAAAAAATCTCTCAGAGGGGAAGTACTTCACTCTTTTCCACAAACTTCACCAACCCAATTAGTATCTTTACGCACGAGGAGGGAAATCAAGAGAACAAGGCAGGTTGATTGCATTGTCTTGAGTGCGAGGGAGAAGTTAGTATTAATTCTTGTTCATTCTTGGCGGCGATGGGTGGAAGCGGGCGCGGTGTCTCGGCCATAGATGTGTGGAATTCGGGATGAACAAATTGTAATAGGAACAGCGAAGGGAAGGACAAGAAACACACGGCGTATTCGTGTGGAGAACAAGAAAACACAAGGCAAATTCGTGTGAAGAACAAGGAAACACGGGATATTCGTGTGAAGAACAGGAAAACAAGGCATATTCGTGTGAAGAACAAGAAACACACGGCGTATTCGCAGGAAGAACAAGAAAACGAGGCATATTCGTGTGAGGAACAAGAAAAAGCAAGGCATATTCGTGTGAAGAACAAGAAAACAAGGCATAATCGTGTGAAGAACAGGAAAACAAGACATATTCGTGTGAAGAACAGGAAAACAAGACATACTCGTGTGAACAAGAAAAGACGGCATATTCGTGTGAAGAACAGGAAAACAAGACATATTCGTGTGAAGAACAAGAAAACAAGGCATATTCGTGTGAAGAACAAGGAAACACAAGGCCTATTCGTTTGAAGAACAAGAAAACACAAGGCATATTCATGTGTTTTCTTGTTCTTCCCGTCGGCCATAGAGATAGAGCGCGGGGGGCCCCTCTCTACGGTAGGGAGTGGGGCTTGGTTGATTGTGTTATGGCTGATTTTCTTGTCTTTTGTGGTGTTCGTAGTTTGATTATCTGTTCATTATCTGTGTTTGTTTATCTATTCAAGTAATTATTTTTTTCATTTATTTATTTTATAAATTTATTTATTTATTTATTTATTCTCCATTTCAATGTGTATTTGTTATTTACTTAACTGCATCTTTATTCATTTTTATTGTAATATTCTGTCATTCTTATTCTCTTTCTTTATCCATTTATTAATTTACTCTTTTTGAATGCATCTCAGGTTTGATGTCGTGTAGCTTTTAATAGAATGTTTGGCTGCTGTGCAAACATTGCGCTAAGATGAAACAAACGCCACCTTGTTTAAAATCTTTGCTCAGTGAACCACATCATAACGTAAGATAAGAGAAATGAATGTGACAAGTGCATGACTAGATAGGAATTCTACTATCAAAACAAACTCTTTCGCTCTTATTTTAATCCTAAAAAAATAAAAAATAAAAATAAAAAATGTAAAAGCGAAAATCAGGGTAGGCTAAAGGCTTCAAAGGATCTCCAAACGCTCTGAACAAACTGTTCATCGAGTTTCAATAAAGTTACAACAGTAAATCAAGTCACTGATGCTCTACCAGGGTTTCAAAATGAGTTATTTCCCCCTCCCACCTGTCTCCAATGGTCTCTCTCTAGTTTTCGGTTCGTCATGTCAATAATCTCTCCCCTACTCTATATGACCTCACTTGTTTTTTCACCTTCAAACCCCAACTCCCCTTTTCCTTATCATTCCCGTCCCCTTTGCTATGGCCATTTATCGCGTTTTCCAATCAGATGTGCAGAATTAACCATCCCGCTCTCCGTCCTTCTCTGTTATTTTATCCTGCCTTCGGAGTACTGCAGTTTGGCGGCTCTTCTGATAGGCCTATGCTGTCAGAAACGTCTACATACTGATACCACTGGTCAACATGAAGAGTATAAGTGCGCAATTGGTACAGTATTTTTTCTGATTTGGGCGCGCTGTTAGGAAACCTTATGTGCAAAGTTTTGATATCAAAAGTTGCGGCACCGGTTGCAGAAGTTGCAGAACCGCGCTTATCGCATTCATATTTGAGATTAAGGCAAGATCACTGATTGGGAGGCGACCTTAGAATATAAGTTTTGCATTATTATACTCTAAACCTTTACCTCGTATAAATAAAGATAATAAAATCGTTTTTTCAGTACCAGTATCTATAATTTCAATAAAATTATTCCCAATCTTATTACTTTGACATTTTGCTTTTAAATATCTTTCCTTACTTCCCGTAAAACTATTTATCCTGCGACGCCCTTTTCAGCTACTGATTATCCTGCCATTACATTACTATAGAGTTAAGGATAAATACGTTTGAATCAGAAAATCGTTAGGGCATTTAAGTTCGTATCGGAACAGAGGCCGAGGCTGTGCTAAAAGGTAATCTCGACGTGCAATTTTAGATATGCTCGTAATTGCTTTATAATTATCCATACTGAGCATTATCAAAGTGATTTCAGTAGTCTTCATTTAGGAAATTTGCGTTAATTTCTCGGTATCGCATGCAAAGCACCCTCATTAAATTACGAAAGAAGAGAAAATTGCATTTTCATTTTTATAGTGTGT
>NC_091581.1:19290348-19292848 GCF_042767895.1 Penaeus vannamei
TCAATAAGCAGAAATTATGGTACTCTACAATCATTTTAGAATATTAACAACGGAAAACCGTGGCAAGGTTAATGTGAATACACGGATGCCTCACCAATGTGTGTTAGTGCTGTGAGTAACACGACACACACTTTATTTAACACTATATTTCATACAAATTTTGGACGCCTTCTCGCGCAAAATGCCATAGCATGTAATTGATAATTTAAATGTATATATGTATGTATGTATATAAAATATGAGTAATTTTCTTTCTTTTTCTATTCGTTCTTTTCTTTTCCTAGTGGATGGGGTGGGGGGGCTTCAGTGAATCGACTAATTACGCATGCTTTGTAATTTTGGAGATATTTTTACCGTGGTTTAATCTTTCAAAAAAATGGTCATAACTGTAGAAAAGGAAGACAAATACTGGGGTCAGTTATGTTTAGAGAACAATATATTGTTATTCAAACAGACAGCTGACGTGTTCACGTGTTCCTAAACACTTCCCATTCCCTCTATCATGATCTATTAGTTGGGAGGTTCTTTAATTAGCTGACAGTATTCGCCCAAACATTTTTCATCAGCTTTGAGCCACATTCCTTGCTTGGCCACCGAAGGACCTGCGGGTGGCTCTAGTCATGGATTCCATGTAACCACTTCGTAACTGCTCTATAGCTGTGATTGTGGGGCAGCTATCCTGGACAAATATGATTCTTTCTAGGGATGGCCAAGGCATAACAGCGTACTAATGGGAAGAACATTTCTTTCTATCAATTCAATATATTTGTCTAAATTGCATTTCCTGCCTGTTTCGCCAGCTTCGTGAAAGATCCGCCTCCACTTACCACAGGTCACTTGACCACTCGTCGCCGTTTTATAGATAACGTGTTTGTCATTTGTGAAAAGTAAACAATGATATAGAATCCGAACATGATATACGACGTATAAGGCGCCTTCATACATAGACAAATATCTATATCACATTATGAAATAAATAGTGAAAAAATAAAAGGGTTAATAACATTTACACCTATATCTTCTCCAACAATGTAGTCATTTTCTTCACCGCTCGGCCTGTTACCAAGAGCTGTAGGTCTTTGCGAATTTTAGTTGCATCGGTGAACGAGTGCGGTCGCTCCGGGTGCCCTCCTCCTCCCATCTTATCTACCTGTATACCATCGCCCGGGAGATTCTCAGCTATCTGAATATGGCACTGTAAGAGAAGTCACTTTACCTCGTCCCATTTTGGCGGCCTTATTTACGTATTCAGCTTGCCTTGTGTGCATATTGAAGGTATCAGCATGGCAGCCCCGCTTTCACTTCGGATTTCCCATGTCGTTATGACGTCTTATACCATCGGACATACTTTCTTAGTATATGTTAGGGTTAGCCGCAAAATAAATATTCTGGACTTGATGAATATTCATTGGTATAAATCATAAAAGACATGATCTCTTGTTATTCATTTTCTAAGTAGTTCCTCTTTTTGTAAAATTCTCAAGTACCGGGGGAACAAACAGACCTTTCATAATACTGGGAAATGTATCAAAAATTTGATTATGATGTTAAGGTTTGATATGCTAATATCATCTACACAAACACCTATATTGCATTGCATTGTATTGGCAAATAGAAGGAAAACATTGCAAATATGACAACAGTAAAAAGCTCGGTTCTTGGAGTTTTGCTATTCAACCTCTTTAGAAAAACCCAGCTGGTTGTTGGCTGAGTTGAAACACGTAAACATGTATTCTCTCGCTCAACTGTTCGAATGTGGATGCGACTCCTCAAAGAAACGCCAAGACTTATGGCTTACTAATAGTTGATTATACATACTCTTTTTATACTCATCACAATTATGAGTTCGTATCTCCATAGACGTTACACGCACGCACACACGCGCACACACATACACACACACACACACACACACACACACACACACACACACACACACACACACACACACACACACACACACACACAATGGTAACATATCTATATATTCACTGTAGCCTCTCTGCGCTTTTGTGTTTAGTTCATGTTCTATATTGAAAAATATAATATAGCATGGTTTCTGTCTATTCAATGTTTGGTCCTAGCAAAAAGGAAAAAAAAAATAACATAAGCCGCCACTAGAAGTATTTACAAAGATCTCAGTGATTTTACAGATATTTAGCTGATTCAGTTGTCATGCCTAGGTGTTTAAAGCATGTTTTTTTTCTCTCTCTTTTTTTTTTTTTTTTTTTTTTTTTTGCCTGCGTCAAGAAATATGCAGCTATAGTTGATACTTCTTATACTGAAAGAAGAGGGAAGAGCCGCCTCCTCACCATAGGTGTTGCCATTTCAAGAAACAAACAATTCCTGGATATCACAGTTGAAGAATATCTCGCTACAAAGTCAACTATAACTAATATTCCTCGTTTTGATATCACTTATTTGAATAAAGCGAAAGGTCAAAAGGCTTTCTTAGTTTTAAAATCTATTCATTAATGCACTTATTGGTTAATTATATTCG
>NC_091581.1:19300348-19305348 GCF_042767895.1 Penaeus vannamei
AATTTTTTCCTTTTCTTCTTTATCTAGTTAGCTGTATCTCTCTCTCTCTCTCTCTCCGTCCCTCTCTCTCTATCTCTCTCTCTCTCTCTCTCTCTCTATATATATATATATATATATATATATATATATATATATATATATATAGATATTTATATATATTTATATATATCTGTTTTTTTTCTTCTTTTTTTTGTATATATTTATTTCGTGGACACGACTCTAGAAATCATGTACAGTATTTACAGTTTGTCTTCCATGTGTTCCTTTAGCCCTAGTTATATTTCCATGTACGTCATAGAAGTATCTTGTTATGTTTCAGATTATGATTTTGATACAGGTATACATACTGCATTAGCATATATGAGTAACTTTATTTAGGTGTGTTCGATTTACGTCAAAATTCGATTTACGACGCCAGTGTAAAAACGGATCTCCGTCGTAAGTCGAGGACCCCCTGTATACACACACACACCTTTCTCTCCCTATGTCCTTTTCTACTTATCAGACTCTTTCTCTCTTCTATCCATCTATGAAAACGGTTGATTTGTAGTAGATAGATTTGTCATCCTCATTCAACACTGACTTCGTGTGCGCTTTGTTATAGGGAAGTCGCGCCTTCGACTCCCCAGGTAAAGTACTAAGTCAAAAGATCACAGGGACTCCTACGCCTTAAGGACATTATTTATAGCTATTTCGCCCACGAAGATTTAATTCCCCTGCACTGAAGAGATCCCGTTGCGGTCCAGATTTCATATTGTCGTTCTTTTTCTTGTATTTCTGTTTTCTGTGTACCTGTTCTATGTCAGTTTGTCTTCTCTCTCTCTCTCTCTATCTATCTGTCTGTCTATCTATCTACGTATCTATGTATCTCTATATCTATATATATATATCTCTCTCTCCCTCTCCTTCTCCGCCCCCTCCCCCCTTCTTTCTCTCGATCTCTTGCTCCTTTCCTCCCTCTAATTCTCTCTCTAACTCCTTCCCCCCCCCTCTCTCCTTCTCTCTCTTTCTTTAACTCCTTTCTTCCTTCTCTCTCTCTCTCTCTCTCTCTCTCTCTCTCTCTCTATCTCTCTCTATCTATCTATCTTTCTCTCTCTTACCCCGTCCCCTTTTAAATATCCGTCACTCCTTTCTCTTAAACCTCTCCAGCACAAAGTAAACTCCCTACCCCTTTACTGTCAATGTTTTATCTCACCCTCTCCTCTGCCTTGTCCTTTCTCCTTCTGACTTCGGGACTATTTTCCACGCTGTGTCTTGTTGCTGTCTCTCGAGGACCTGGCGTTTATGTTCACAAAGTAACGTTACTGGAAATTAGTATTGTCATGGTATACTGTAAGCTTTCTTCCGCTGACTGACTGATTGATTGATTGGTTGTTTGTTTGATTGACTGATTAATAGATAGATAGATGGGTCGATGGATGGATGGATGGATGGATAGATGGATGGATGGATGGATGGATGGATGGATGGATGGATGGATGGATGGATGGATGGATGGATGGATGGACGGATGGATGGATGGAGGGAGGGAGGGATAGATGGATGGGTGGGTAAATTGATATTATACTGAGACAGATGTATAGATAGATAAGTAAGTAGACAAATACACAGATAATTCAGCATATAGATATGTTACATACGGACAGTCAGATAAAGACAGATAGACAGTTAAATCATCGACTGATACACTGCGCCCACACCTGTGATAAACACGGTGAAAACATTAAAACTGCCAAGTTGGGTAACAAGTTGTTAAGTCGTTGAGGAACGTCGTAATAGACACGTTGGTGTGGATTTGTTGGGCGGCATGTTGGCAGTCCTAGTGTGGACGAGGTGATGCCAGAGACCCACCAACCAACAGACCAACATGAAGGGGACAAGAGAGACACTAGAGCCAATTGAGTGTTATTGCAGCCACACGTTCCTGCGGCAACCAACCCATATGCTGTACAAGAACCGCATAAATAGGTCCGATGTTTGGCCTTACATTGCCAGCATTCTTAATGCACACCAAAAAGAGGCTGAGAAGAACCGCTTTTGGAGACTTGGTGCGGAGAGTTTCATCAAATTGATTCTTATTGCCATGTCTCTCGACATTGTAACTGATATTTCTCCATACATATCAGGAGTTTTGTACCCGAATGTCTCCTATTGTGTCTCCACAATGTTTCCAATTTGTCTCCAAGCAACATGCCACTGGTGTGGACGCAGCTATAGTGCAATCCCTACCAGTCGATGATAAGAGAGAAAATCCCTCTTATAAAATCCAACGTGATAACACTTTATAAACCAACCCACTTCTAGATATTGGTTATCCACCTCCACCCTCCTCCTCCCACCCCCAACCCCACCCCCGTTTCCCCTTCACCAAAGACAGCTAAGCACTCACGGACCCAACACAAACACGCTGCTTATCCGGCGCTTTGTTTATATTTCTCATTTTGCTTCGTTCCTCTCTCCTTCTGGGGACATTTTCGCTCCCTTCTGTGTGTTAAGTTTCTGTTGAGTTTTGTTTGTTGGGGTTTTGTGTAGTAACTTCGGTATTTTGCATATCAATTTAATGAGAAAACAACGATGCATCTTTCAAATACATTACATAATGTTAATAAGATTTTCCAAAACTATGATTTTATCGGTTCGGAAATGACATGACAAAATTTCTAAAAAGAATTGTTTATTATACAATCCATAAAAATATAGAGTAAGCAATACGCCTATGAAAAAGTCATATAAAACACCATTGTATCTTTCTGTAAAGTGCAGGTATTCCAGAAGAACATCCCTATAACTTTTTTTTCATTGAATAAGACATCTAACAATCTCATAAACAATACATGCATTTAATAGTTTTATCACTAAAAACTGTATCTTTCTACACAATGCAGAAAATACCACACCAAATTCTCTAAAACAATTTTGTCGGTGGAAATCACACGACAAAATATCTAAATATTTTCTCTTCATGCAATAAACAATATACCTTTTACATGATGAAATCACCTTTTCTAAACACCGCACAAAATCACACAACAAAATCTCTAACAAAATATTTTCTTTCGTTCAGTATCTCGGTTCTCACTGTTTATCCCGCAACAACACTATTAAGGTTTCATTGCAGAAATCACACAAAACAATATTTTCTTTCGCTCAACAATCAATACACCCATGCAATAGTTGTGTCACTGAAATACTTCAACTGTGCACAAAATCTCTAAAACAATATTTTCCTTTGTTCATTATCTCGATCTTTCTGTTTAACCCGCAATCCCCTTCAGCGCTGTAACGGGTATTGACACCCCTTTCGACGCGGGCAGAAGGACCTAGATCCTGCAAACAGTTTCCAAACAATCCAAAAATCAACACGAGAGAAAATATCGCCAGAGGCCAATATCCTCCTCTAATATGGAGTTATATCGCGAACCAAACTCCCTGGCTGTCAAGTTTAAATTCCGAGACATATGACTTTGAGGGAGAGAGGAGGTGGGGCGACGGTAAAGGAGAGAGACAGGTCGATGGAGACAGACTGCTCCGTGGGAAAAATGGCTGGATAATCAGGTCCAGTTTGACTCGAAGGAGGAAGGGGAAAGCGGGTTTGGTGAGCTTGCACTTTCGCTGACGGTTCAGAATCTCTTGTTTGTAGGGAGATAGGTGTGTGTGATGGCTGGCAGATAGGTAGATGGAAAGGAAGGTATGTAGATGGGTAGACAGACAGACAGACAGGCAGGCAGGCAGGCAGGCAGACAGACAGACAGACAGACAGACATAGACAGTCAGGTAGATCGATAGACAGACAGGCAGACAGACAGACACAGACAGTCAGGTAGATCGATAGACAGGCAGATAGCCAGATAAATAGACAGGCAGATAGAGAGATAGATTGATAGAGAGGCACCCAGACAGGTAGATAGATAAACATGACAGGCAGATAGACATGTCGATAGATAGATAGATCGACAGGAAATCAAAAAAAATCAAAAGATAGATAAGTAGGTATATAACTACATACACATATTTACATAAATAAATACATGCATCTACACATGCATACATACGTACATTCATATAGAGAGATATAGATTAACAGATACATAGACAGATAGAGACTAATAGATGGATATGTAAACAGAAAACAAAAATATATATACAGGTATCCCTCGCTAGATGATGGAGTGCTTACACATTTTTGAAAATTATTTTCCCCAAGTCTATTCACCATCCACTATGATCGATTATGCAAGTTGTGATTGATGGTGACATCACGTGATCACAACGCCAGCCAAAGGAGAGTCAACCCGCCTAGAATGAGCCTATCAGCGCCTGGGAAATAGGCCGAGGGAAAGTTGAATTTTAAAAGAAACTTATCCCTTTTTTTCTTTAATGAATGGCTTTATTTTCAAAGCATAGCTCTATTTTTATCTATTTTAGTTTATTTTATTTTATTTATTTATCTTTTTTTAAGAAATGGTTGTACTTTCAAAGGAACAGCTTTACTTTCAGAGGCACAGCTGTGATTTCAAAAGAACAGCTTTATCCAAAGCAAAAGCTGTATTTTCAGATGAATAGCTAAACTTCTAAAGAAATATCTGTATTTTATAAGGAAAAGCTGTTTATTTCCCTCTCTCTGTTTCTGTGTTTTCTTTCCTTTTCATTTCAATTTCATAAAATTTTCTTTTTTTTCTTGATGACCATTATAAAGCATTGTTTTTGAATAATTTATACAGATACACACCAATTTTTGTGGTTGGAAAGATATTCCCTATTTACCCCTTCTATGATGTTATAAGAGCTCGCTACAAAATAAATGAATACATAAGTAGATAAATGGTTTGCCAAGATTTTTTTTTATTAGATCGTTAGGCTCTGCATAATTTCTCTCCTGTCTCTCTTCTTCATAGGCCTACTTTACTTTGATTAAATTTCGCCTGTCAAGCAATGATAGTGTAAGTACTCGTAAAAAGGGGCCTGTAATACACCGAATACACTCGGTCAAATTCCATCGC
>NC_091581.1:19360348-19362848 GCF_042767895.1 Penaeus vannamei
CTCTCTAACCCTCTCTCTCTCACCCTCTCTCTCTCTCTCTCTCTCTCTCTCTCTCTCTCTCTCTCTCTCTCTCTCTCTCTCTCTCTCTCTCTCTCTCTCTCTCTCTATCTCTATCTATCTAGTTCTATCTCTCTATTTATCTATCTATCTCTCTCTCTCTCTCTCTCACTCTCTCTCTCTCTCTCTCTCTAACTATCTATCTATCTATGTCTCTCTCTCTACCTCTCTCTCTCTCTCACCCTCTCTCTCTCTCTCTCTCTCTCTCTCTCTCTCTCTCTCTCTCTCTCTCTCTCTCTCTCTCTCTCTCTCTCTCTCTCTCTCTCTCTCTCCCTCTCTCTCTCCCTCTCTCTCTCTCTCTCTCTCTCTCTCTCTCTCTCTCTCTCTCTCTCTCTCTCTCTCTCTCTCTCTCTCTCTCTCTCTCTCCTCTCCCTCCCTTCCTCCAGCATAAAAAAGGGGGAGGGGTTGCATCGCGTAAAATAATTTTCCCTTGTAACTCTGCCTCACTTCAACTTTCCCCGTGACTTTCGTTACAAATTATAATCATTTAAATATTTCGTAACAAAATTGCTTTCGCCGAATAAACAAGGTTTACAAAATTTCCATAATATACCAGTTACGTTTATCTCAAAATATAAACATGTATATATATATATATATATATATATATATATATATATATATATATATATATATATATATATATATATATATATATATATATATATATATATATATATATATATATATATATATATATATATATATATATATATATATATATATATATATATATATATATATATATATATATATATATATATATATATATATATATATATATATATATATATATATATATAGATAGATAGATAGATAGATAGATAGATAGATAGATAGATAGAGAGATAGATAGATAAATAGATGAATAGATAGATAGATAGATATAGATATAGATATAGATAAATATATCGATATATATATATATTTATATATATATATATATATATATATATATATATATATATATATATATATATATATATATATATATATATATGTATATAGAGACAGATAGATAGATAAGTAAATAGATACATACATACATATATATATACATATACATATATGTGTGTGTGTATATATATATATATATATATATATATATATATATATATATATATATATATATATATATATATATATATACATATATATATGTGTGTGTGTGTGTATGTATGTATATATACATATATTTATATGTACATATATGTTTATAAAATATATGTACGTATGTATGCATGTATGTATGTATGTATGTATCTATCTGTCGATCTATATATATGTATGCATATGTGTATATATACATATATTTATATGTACATATATGTTTATTCATATATGTATGTATGTATGTATGTATGTATGTATGTATGTATGTATGTATGTATGTATGTATGTATGTATCCATATACATAAACATATATACATACATATATATATATATATATATATATATATATATATATATATATATATATATATATATATATATATATAAATTAATATATATATATATATATATATATATATATATATATATATATATATATATATATATATAAATGAATATATATATGAATATATATATATATGAATATATATATATATATATATATATATATATATATATATATATATATATATATACTTATACACACACACACACTGTGTGGAATGGCGCCCATCTCCAAAGAGCGTAACGACACCACAGTAACAAAGCCTCGACGCCAGCAGATCCGACAACACACGAGCCACAAGAAAGGGAGCGACGGAAGGCGAAGAATGCGTGATAAAAGACCCCCTATTAAGCGAATGGCGAGGGTAGACCACAATGGCGAGATGAGGTGAGTCGGTAGATAAAGGTAGATGAAGGGACGAGGTATGGAATGTGATAAGTGTCCCAATGAACGATGGCGGAGTCGTTCAGGTACCGGGCCCAGGGGAAGCGCTGTCGTTGAAGAGGGTTATTGATGGCGGCCATTTGTTGTTCTCGGGTCTTGAGCTACGTCCACAGGCATATGGTGCGAGAGAGATTGGTAGATAGATGGATGGACAGATGGATAGATAAGTTGATAGGTAGAGAAATATATCGATGAATAGGTGGATTGGTAGGTAGATGGATAGATAAATTAGTAGGGAGATAAATATGTAAATAAATAGATAGACAGGCTGCAGAGATGAATAGATAAACTGATAGGTAGAGAAATATGTAGATGGGTAGATTAATAGGTAGATGAATAGATAGATAAACTGATAGGTAGATAATTATGAGGATGAAATAGATAGATGGATAGATAGATGAACTGATAGGTAGAAAAATATGCAGATGAATAGATAGATAGGTAGATAGATGGATAGGTAAAGAAATATATCGATAAAGAGAATAGGTAGATAGATGGACGTATAGACAGACAGATATAGGTAAATGGATTAATTTATA
>NC_091581.1:19398524-19437621 GCF_042767895.1 Penaeus vannamei
TCATTTTTTCTTTCTTGATTCATTCCTGTTTTGTTTGTTTCCTTGCTTATCTCTTCCTCCATTTTTTTTTAATTGTTTCTTGTTATTATTGTTCATAAAGCAGGATAAAAACACCTAAATAGCGTATTTTCAGCAATCCATTTCACAGCTCACCATCACCCCTGACACGCCACACACCACTCATTTTCAAATGATCAAAATATCTTTACAATTCACAGGACCTCTCGCTCTCGATTACCGCCACCTGTCCCTCTCACATTCGCATGGTCAGCTAATGCTCAAAGCGATTGAAATGCAGAGCTGATGGGGGGAAATGCGTCAGCTGTTAGGGTAAAAAATAATAAATAAAGAAAATATCACTCGCATAAAAGCCTAAAAGCCAGATATATTCTATGTTAGAGCTTTTTGTGTTTGGCCAGTGGTGGAATTATCTCTGGTATACAGAGAAAGCGTTATATTTTGTAAATTCCTTTTATTCAATAATTATCAAGAGTTAAATTTAGAAAAAAAAAAATGTTCTTGAGATGCCTCTTAAAAATAATAATAATAATAATCCGAATGAGATTAAAATTATACATATATCTATTTTTATAATAGCATCTTCCATTTCTCATTTATGAGTTCACCCATGTATTCCTCCACTCATTCCTTTTAACTAAACTTTTTAATTTGCATCGATTCTTTAAAAGAGTGACAGAGGGGACATACAGCTGCCTTCTGAATCCGAGAGGCGATGGAAACAAATTGAAGTCTCGCGAGATGCAGTCGATGCCCAGAACCGTATCTGTTCTGCCTTTACCGCCATCTTTTGCTCCCGAGTTTAATCACGAAGTTGGATGAAGTTTCTTTCCCAGACTCCGTGACATCTGATCTACATCTGACTGGAAGGGAAAGGCAATATGGTGTGTCGATCGCCGAGGCCGTGTATGCTAGTGTGTCCATCTCTACCTATCTAGCCGTTTCCATCTTTATGTGTGTGTGTGTGTCAATGTGTGTGTGCATGTGTGTTTTTGTTTGTGTGTATCTGTATGTATATATACGTGTGTATATATATTTATGTTGCGTGTATATATATAGAACATTTCAACGCCTTTATAAAGGAAGCTATCTTCCCATTTTCCTAAAACCCCATTACTTTTGCAATGGCTATAGTGATCGTGATTTTTGAGATTACTTAAAAAAAAAAAAAAAAAAAAAAATCTTTTCAAATAGCAGGCATCAGAGGAGTCGCATATTAACAGGAAACTAATTTCTTTTCAGTAAGAAGGGTTCGGAACTTCCAAACACTTTTACTTCCCTGTTGGAGAGGGAGACGGGTCCTCGAAACACGTGTATAAAGGCTTTGAATGAGACTGCAACAGATACGTTACGTTGCATTTGGAAATCACTCACATTTATTTTCTCTTTTTAGCAGTTACTAAATGGGACTCTCTTCTCACAGTTAGCAAAAATTCTAATCTGTAAATAGATTTTTGCATTTTAATCGTATCATTGTAACATACTAATTCACTCTGCATGCCATTCTAACGTTCCTAGTGTGCAGAAAAGGAGATAACAAGCAGTATTGCTAAAGCCTCCTATATATATATATATATATATATATATATATATATATATATATATATATATATATATATATATATATATATATAATGAAGTACACAGTTTGTATAGATAAAACAATCATACACACACAAGCATTTACTCATACACCCGTGGGATTCAAGTTGACAAACCTCCAAGATCTCCATAGACAGAACGCAGTACACCTTTCCATGCAGTTCACCAAGAAAAAGGAAAGAACAGCAGAATGGCCTCGCAGCCATTAACCGGAGGCTTCATGAATGTTCAGAAGCCTTCAGGACCTCGCCAACGAAGCCTCCTCCGCCTCCGCCGCGCCAGCTCACCCCAGGAACCCTCGCAAACTGTCGAAGGATTCCTCTTTTAGGTGAAACTTGTCTCAAAGTGGTTTCACTGGATTGTTTTATATATATATATATATATATATATATATATATATATATATATATATATATATATAATCCTTTGTTTATTTCGTTCTTTTTGTTTAATTCCCTACTTTTAGTTTCTTCTTACTTTTTCTTTCTTTTTTCTCTTTTGTTATTGTTCTTTTTGTTTACTCTCGTCGATTACCGCCACCTGTCCCTCCCACATTCGCACGGTCAGCTAATGCTCAAAGCGTTTAAAATGCAGACCTGATGCTGTATGGAAAAAATATTATACGCCAACCGTTTGAATATATTTGTATATAAAAGAATAGCACACATAATATGTTATGCAACAGCTTTTTGTGTTGAACTAGCAATGGAATTATCACTGACATACAAAGAGAAAGCTATATATTTTGTAAATTCTTGTGTTATTCAATAATTATCATCAAGGCCTGAATAAATATGAATTATGAATTTTCTCGAAAAAACTGAGATAAAGAAATAAAAATAGAAAAAAAAACAGTTCTCTAATATATTATTCTTCGATACATCACACATCACATCATCCATGTGTTCCTTTACTCTTTTATTGTAACCAAACTCATTTATTTGGTGTTAACAAAAGAGAGACTGAGAGAGAGGGGGGACATACAGCTACCGAAGGCTTCATGAATATTCAGAAGCCTTCAGGACCTAGCAAGCGATCCCTCCTCTGCCTCCTTCGCGCCAGCTCACCCAGGAACCCTTGCATCCTGTCGAAGGATTCCTCTTTTAGGTGACGCTTGTGTGAAAGTGCTCTCACTAGAATTTTTTTTTTTTTTATCAGTGTTGTTTTTGTTTTTACTTTTACTTTCTTACTTGTTTCATTCCTGTTTTGTTTATTTGTTTGCTTATCTCTTCTTTCATTATTTCTCTTTTTTATTTTGTTCATTGTTTTATGTTATTATTGTTCTTAAAGCAGGATAAAAACACCTGAATTGCGTATTTTTAAGAAGTATTTTCACCAATCCTTTTCACAGCTCATCATTACCCCTGACACGCCACACACCACTCATTTTCACATGATCAAAATATCTTTACAATTCACAGGACCTCTCGCTCTCGATTACCGCCACCTGTCCCTCTCACATTCGCATGGTCAGCTAATGCTCAAAGCGATTGAAATGCAGAGCTGATGGGGAAAATGCGTCAGCTGTTAGGGTAAGAAATTATAAATAAAGAAATCACTCGCATAAAAGGCAGATATTTTCTATATCAGAGCTTATTGTGTTTGGCCAGTGGTGGAATTATCACTGATATACAGAGAAAGCGTTATATTTTGTAAATTCCTTTTGTTCAATAATTATCAAGAGATCAATTTAGAAAAAAAAAATGTTCTTGAGATGCCTCTTAAAAATAATATAATAATAATCTGAATGAGATTAAATATATACATATATCTATTTTTATAATAGCATCTTCTATTTCTCATTTATGAGTTCACCCATGTATTCCTCCACTCACTCCTTTTAACTAAACTTTTTAATTTGCATCGATTCTTTAAAAGAGTGACAGAGGGGACATTCAGCTGCCTTCTGAATCCGAGAGGCGATGGAAACAAATTGAAGTCTAGCGAGATGCAGTCGATGCCCAGAACCGTATCTGTTCTGCCTTTACCGCCATCTTTTGCTCCCGAGTTTAATCACGAAGTTGGATGGAAGTTTCTTTCCCAGACTCCGTGACGTCTGATCTACATCTGACTGTGTCGATCGCCGAGGCCGTGTGTCTATGTGTGTGTTTCCATCTCTACTTCTCTCGCTGTGTTTTTTTTTTGTTTTTGTTTTTTTTTTTGCTTTTTTTATATGTGTATGCGTATTTATATATGTGCATATATATGTATGGTGTGTATGTGTATTTTTAGGTGTGTATATCTATGTATGGTGTGTATATATACATATATATAGAAATTTTAACGACTTTGTAAAGGAAACTATTCTGTTCCTCATAAAACCCCCATTTTTTTGCAATGGCTTTAATCGCGCTTTTTAAGGTTACTTAAATAAGAAAATCTTTTCAAATAGCAGGCATTAGAGGAATCACATATTAACATAAATCTCATTTCTTTTTTAGAGAGTAGGGTTCGAAACTTCCAAACACTTTTATTTCCCTGTTGGAGAGGGAAACAGGTCCTCAAAACACGTGTATAAAGGCTATGACTGAGACTGTAACAGTTACGTTACGTTGCATTTTGAAATCACTACATTTCACCCACATTCTTTTACTCTTTTTAACAGTTACAAAATAGGACTCTGTTCGTAAAATACATTGACTTGAATTTCCATCGTACTTACACAAGCATGTGCAATATTCAAGGGAAGAAACTTAATAATTGCAGTTACGCTGGATTCTTTTTAAAAAATCATATATTTCTTACTTACACGTTTACTCTTTAACCAGACAAAAATAACTTTGCAGATGAGACGGGGTTCGAATCTCCGAAACACTTTTTGGTTAGTGTTTGTGTCCGGCATTTGAAAAACAGATAACAAAAATTCTCATTTGTTTCCAAACTTACTTTGCTTGGAATTTTCATGTCGCCGCCTTATATTTATCTTAGTATTTGTAACGATTTGTATTGTAATGCGTTAACTCATCAAATCTACATATTTGGCGCTGCATCCAGAAAATGTTTTGTATCATATGTAAATAGGTTTTTGCATTTTAATCGTATCATTGTAACATATTAATTTACTTTGCACGTCATTCTAACGTTCCTAGTGTACAGAAATGGAGATATAAAGCATGCATTTCTAGCAAGCAGTATTGCTAAGGACTTACATATTATGTAGTTGACAGTTTAAACAGACACAATCAAACACACACAAGACAGATACAAACTTTTCTCACACACACACCCGTGGGATTCATGTCAAACCTCCAAGATCTCCATAGACAGAACGTAGTACACCCCTCCATGCAGTTCACCAAGGAAAAGGAAAGAACAGCAGAAAGGCCTCGCAGCCATTAACCGGAGGCTTCACGAATATTCAGAAGCCTTCAGGACATCGCCAACGACGCCTCCTCCGCCGCGCCAGCTCACCCCAGGAACCCTCGCATCCTGTCGAAGGATTCTTCTTTTAGGTGACGCTTGTGTGAAGGTGCCCTCACTAGAATTTTTTTGTTGTTTTAATCACATTCTTGTTTTTGTTTTTACTTTTCATTTTTACTTTCTTGATTCATTTCTGTTTTGTTTGCTTGCTTATCACTTCTTTCATTTCTGTTTTCTTTAATTGTTTCTTGTTATTATTGTTCATGAAGCAGGATAAAAACACCTGAATTGCGTATTTTTAAGGAGTATATTCACCAATCCATTTCACAGCTCACCATCACCCCTGACACGCCACACACCAATCATTTTCAAATGATCAAAATATCTTTACAATTCACAGGACCTCTCGCTCTCGATTACCGCCACCTGTCCCTCTCACGTTCGCTTGGTCAGCTAATGCTCAAAGCGTTTGAAATGCAGAGCTGATGGGGGGAAATGCGTCAGCTGTTAGGGTAAAAAATTATAAATAAAGAAATCACTCGCATAAAAGGCAGATATATTCTATGTCAGAGCTTTTGTGTTTGGCCAGTGGTGGAATCACTTATATACAGAGAAAGCGTTATATTTAGTAAATTCCTTTTGTTCAATAATGTTCTTGAGATGTTTCATAAAAAAAGAAAAAAAAAAACATCTAATTTCATAATAGCATCTATTTCTCATTTGTGTTCACTCATGTATTCCTTCACTCATTCCTTTTAACAAAACTTTTTAAAAGAGTGAGAGAGGGGACATACAGCTGCTTTCTGAATCCGAGAGGCGATGGAAACAAATTGAAGTCTACCGAGATGCAGTCGATGCCCAGAACCGTATCTGTTCTGCCACTCACGTTCGCATGGTCAGCCAATGCTCAAAGCGTTTGAAATGCAGAGCTGATGCTGTATGGAAAAAAAAAATATGCGCCAACTATTTGAATATATTTATATATAAAAGAACAGCACATATAAACGGCAAACACATGTTATCGTAGAGCACTTTGTGTTGAACTAGCAATGGAATTATCACTGACATACAAAGAGAAAGCTTTATATTTTGTAATATCTTGTGTTATTCAATAATTACCATCAATGCTTGATTAAATATGAATTATGAATTTTCTCGAGAGAAAAAAACAAACAAACTCATTTTATCTGGTACTAACAAAAGAGAGAAAGAGAGGGTGAGAGAGAGGACATGCAGCTGCCTTCTGAAGCCGAGAGGCGATGGAAACAAATTGAAGTCTAGCGAGATGCAGTCGATGCCCAGAACCGTATCTGTTCTGCCTTTACCGCCATCTTTTGCTCCCGAGTTTAATCACGAAGTTGGATGGAAGTTTCTTTCCCAGACTCCGTGACATCTGATCTACATCTGACTGGAAGGGAAAGGCAATTTGCTGTGTCGATCGCCGAGGCCGTGTGTGCATGTGTGTGTTTCCATCTCTACTTCTCTCGTTGTTTCTCCCTATTTTTCTATGTGTGTGTACGTGTTTTTTATATTTGTGTATGTGTATTTATATATGTGTATACGTATGGTGTGTATGTGTATTTATAGGTGTGTATATCTATGTATGGTGTGTATATATACATATATATAGTAGACATTTTAACGACTTTGTAAAGGAAACTATTGTTTCTCATAAAACCCCATTTCAATGCAAATGGCTATAATTGCGCTTTTTAAGGATACTTAAATAAGAAAATCTTTTCAAATAGCAGGCATCAGAGGAATTACATATTAACAGAAATCTCAATTTCTTTTATAAAGAGCAGGGTTTGAAACTTCCAAACACTTTTATTTCCCTGTTGGAGAGGGAAACAGGTCCTCAAAACACGTGTACAAAGGCTATGATTGAGACTGTAACAGTTACGTTACGTTGCATTTGGAAATCACTACATTTCACCCACATTCTTTTACTATTTTAACAGTTACTAAATGGAACTCTGTTCGTGAAATACATTGACTTGAATTTCCATCGTACTTACACAAGCACATGCAATATTCAAGGGAAGAAACAATTAATAATTGTAGTTACGCTGGATTCTTTTTTAAAAAAATCATGTTTCTTATTTACACGTTTACTCTTTATCCAGACAAAAATAACTTTGCAGATGAGACGGGGTTCGAATCTCCGAAACACTTTTTGGTTAGTGTTTGGGTCCGGCATTTGAAAAACAGATAACAAAAATTCTCATTTGTTTCCAAACTAACTTTGCTTGGAATTTTCATGTCGCCGCCTTATATTTATCTTAGTATTTTTATCACTTTATATTATTGTAATGCGTTAACTCATCATATTTACATATTTTGCGTTGCATCCAGAAAATGCTTTATATATGTAAATAGGTTTTTGCATTTTAATCTTATCATTGTAACATACTAATTCACTTTGCACGTCATTCTAACGTTCCTAGTGTACGTAAATAAAGCATGCATTTCTAGCAAGCAGTATTGCTACGGACTTACATATGTAGTTGACAGTTTAAACAGACACACAATCAAACACACACAAGACACACACAAACTTTTACTCACGCACACCCGTGGGATTCAAGTCGACAAACCTCCAAGTTCTCCATAGACAGAACGTAGTACACACCTCCATGCAGTTCACCAAGGAAAACGAAAGAACAGCAGAAAGGCCTCGCAGCCATTAACCGGAGGCTTCAGGAATATTCAGAAGCCTTCAGGACCTCGTCAACGACGCCTCCTCCGCCTCCGCCGCGCCAGCTCACCCCAGGAACCCTCGCATCCTGTCGAAGGATTCCTCTTTTAGGTGACGCTTGTGTGAAGGTGCCCTCACTAATTTTTTTTTTCTTTTTTTTTTTTTTTTTTTTTTTGCTGTTGTTTTTGTTTTTATCACATTCTTGTTTTTGATTTAACTTTTCATTTTTACTTTCTTGATTCATTTCTGTTTTGTTTGCTTGCTTATCTCTTCTTTCTTTTTTCTTTAATTGTTTCTTGTTATTATTGTTCATAAAGCAGGATAAAAACACCTGAATTGCATATTTTTAAGTATTTTCACCAATCCATTTCACAGCTCACCATCACCCCTGACACGCCACACACCATTCATTTTCAAATGATCAAAATATCTTTACAATTCACAGGACCTCTCGCTCTCGATTACCGCCACCTGTCCCTCTCACGTTCGCTTGGTCAGCTAATGCTCAAAGCGTTTGAAATGCAGAGCTGATGCTGTATGGAAAAAAATTATGCGCCAACTGTTTGAATATATTTATATATAAAAGAATAGCACACATAAACGACAAACATATGTTATGCTAGAGCTTTTTGTGTTGAACTAGCAATGGAATTATCACTGACATATTAAGAGAAAGCTTTGTATTATGTAATATCTTGTGTTATTCAATAATTATTGTAGCGGGGCGTAGACCCAGTAGACTTTAAGTTGTCTGGTTGAGTCCGGGCTCAACCGAGAATATAGAGTTTTTGCTCAAGGGAAAGATTCGTCTGCAGTGAACAGATGTAAGGTTCCAGGCCTACGGCACGCTGCCACCACCCGATTAGTAGGTTCGGGAACCGTGTATGTCATGTAAGTGGGTGTGGGTGTTGTATCAGAGAAGGGTGGAAAGAAAGTACAGAATGTGTGTGCTGAATGTTGGATGTGTAAGTGTGTAGATGTGAAAAGGGAGATAACGTAGGCTGAGCGTCTGCGTGGACGTGTTTGGAAGAAAAAAGCAAAATCATAGAATTCTTCTTCTTCCCTTCGGTTTGAGCATCCGCCTGCTGGGAGCGGGAACCCAGGTATAGCAAAAATTAATCTGTTCTTTGAATATCAGCTTAATATTCTCTGATTTGACTAGCCTTTTTACAGCCTTTCAAGGGTTGCGAGATATCAGAGCAACCAGCAATGTGCTGTTTAGGAGACCCGAGTCCGAGAAAGATTTAGGCATCTAACCTTGGTCAGAACCAGAACTTTAGTGGTGGTAAATAAGAGCAATCTATGTCCTGCCTGGAACTGAGTAAAAGCTCTAAGATGGTATGATATTTATTTCAGGAGCAAGTTGCACTCATTAGGGTTACAGGCATTTTCAGTCATGGAAAGGTAGACAAAGGTGTGTGCATCACCGATTTATCACAGCGGAGGGGATGCACGAGAAATTAACACCAGATAAAACTTACCACGAAATATAAAAATGTCTTCCCTAAGTTGGCGTCCCAACTCCAGAAGTACTGTTACTAGGGGGTCAGCATAAAAACATCAAAGTCCCTAAATTACGTTAAACTGTTAACATCCAACCCAAATGGAGGTTAACTGTTAAAGCAAAGCTAATGCTGACTGATACTTAGTAAGAGTACTTGTGTAAACAGTGAACAAAAGAATTAAGCAATAACTCAATAAGAAGGCTGAACTGGCAAAATCAATGAAGGGACTAGTCACGAAGACTGCCTGAACACCCACAAGGTCAGACAGGAATCAGCCTAAACAACAAACGAAAACAACAAAAATCACGTATCATGTGATAAGGGCTCTTTATCAGGAGATACGGATCACCAAAGTCTGCCTGATCACCCACAAGGTCAGGCAGAAATCAACAGAAACATATATCAAACAAAATATATAAAAAGATCCTGCTAACGATCTTTATCCCTGGAGGTACGGATCCTCAAGCAGGGACGAAAGGAAACATTAACATTAACTTTAAAAAAAATATATGTACAGGAGGTATGACTCCTCAAGTACGAACGAAATAAAACTAAGTAATAACTTAGTCGTAAAAAGGGAAAGTCACACTGGAGGGACAATCACAAAGGGCTGCTTGATCACCCACAAGATCAAGCAGAAATCAACAAACACGCATTAAGCGAAACAAAACAAGTCGACGATAAAGTACGTAAATGTACTTAAAAAGATCTTTATTCCAGGAGGTACGGATCCTCAGGCAGGAATGAAAAGAAACTAAGTAATAACTCAGTTATAAAAATACACTGGAGGTACGGATCCTCAAGCAGTGTTCCTTTAAATCACTTGGTCCTAATGCTCTCAAACACTGGGAAATACGCAAAAGTGTTATGGGACTTCACGAAAGAGTGCACCCTGCAGATGATAATGCAGCATGTCACGCTAAAGTCCAAAAGAGACCAGTCGTCTCCTACACACAACCAGCAACCACTTAGCTTTGAGGAGATACTCAGCAATCCTGGTAAATCCGTGCGCGAAGTATATCCCAGGGTAAATCCGAGCGAGAGCACAACACAGGTAAAATTGTAACCGCGAAGGACCAAAGTGCGGGACAGAGGTCAGGACCGAAGTTCTCTTCCTTCCCCCTACCACGAGTACTTATACCCCGAAAGAAACCCCCAGGCCAAGACCCAGGCATGGCGCGAAAGAAGAATATAGGCAAAAGAGGTGCCTGAAGACCCAGCCGATAGTTGGACAATCCAAACAACCGAGACGAGAGAGGGAAGGGGAAAAACAAAAAAGAAGCAGGGTAACGACCGTCACCTCCTTCGGTGGTTATCGCGAGAATTTGGAGACGTCGACAAGAGGAAAGAATATTAGAAAAAGATAAATACAGGAAAGAATACGGAGAAAATCCGATAACAAACCGTTATAGTAAAAACTGCATATCGGCCATTACATATTTACAATATTCAGGTTTAACAATAAATAGTTTGGCGACTTCAACTGGAGATGACATCATCCTACGAGTCGGGACGTACGCAGCCGTACACTACAATTATCATCAAGGCTTCAATGAATATGAATTATGAATTTTCTCGAAAAAAATGAGATAAAAAAAAATAGATAAAAAATAACACAATTCTCTAATATATTATTCTTCGATTTCTCACACATCATATCATCCATGTGTTCCGTTACTCTTTCATTGTAACCAAACTCATTTTATCTGGTACTAACAAAAGAGAGAAAGAGAGAGTGAGAGGGGACATACAGCTGCCTTCTGCAGCCGAGAGGCGATGGAAACAAATTGAAGTCTAGCGAGATGCAGTCGATGCCCAGAACCGTATCTGTTCTGCCTTTACCGCCATCTTTTGCTCCCGAGTTTCATCACGAAGTTGGATGGAAGTTTCTTTCCCAGATCTACATCTGACTGGGAGGGAAAGGCAATTAGATGTGTCGATCGCCGAGGCAATGTGTGCATGTGTATGTGTCGATCTCTACCTCTCTAGCGGTTTCTTTCTAATCTTATATATATATATATGTGTGTGTGTGTGTGTGTGTTTATGTTTGTGTGTCTCTGTATGTATATATATGTGTGTGTGTGTGTACATATATATATATATATATATATATATATATATATATATATATATATATATATGGTGTGTATATACATATATATATTGAACTTTTTAACGACTTTGTACAGGAAACTATCAATCCTTTCTTATAAAACAATTTCTTTTGCAATTTTTATTTCCCTGTTCGAGAGGGAGACAGGTCTCGAAACACGTATATAAAGTCTGTGAATGAGACTAACAGTTACGTTACGTTGCATTTTGAAATCACTACATTTCACACATTCTTTTTCCCTTTTTAATAGTTACTAAATGGGACTTTTCGTGAAACACTTTGACACGCATTTCCACCGTACATTCACAAACATGTGCAATATTCAAGGGAAGAAACTGAATGAATGATTGCAGTTACGCTTGATTCTACTTGACAATAATATCAATATTCTTTCCTTATTTACATGTTTACTCTTTTTAGACAGGAAAAAATAACTTGGTTGATGAGACGGAGTTTGAATCTTAGTGTTTGAATCCGGCATTTGGAACACGGTTAAGAAAAAAATAATTTGTTTCGAAATATATGCATGAAATTCTCATGTCGCCGCGTTATATTTATCTTTTTTTCACCTTTGTATTGTTGTAATGTGTTAACTCATCAAATCTACACATTTTGTTTTATATCATATGGAAATAGATTTTTGCATTTTAATCTTATCATTGTATACATAATAATTCTGCATGTCATTTTAACGTTCCTAGTGTACAGACATGGATATGAACAATACATTTCTAGCAAGCAGTTTTGCTAAAGACATATGTAGTTGACAAGTTATACAGACAACCATACACACACAAACTTTTACTCTCACACACACACGTGGGATTCATGTCAAACCTCCAATATCTCCATAGAATGCAGTACACCCCTGCATGCAGTTCACCATGGAAAAGGAAAGAACAGTAGAAAGGTATTATTTAGTGCACATAGCAAGGTCATAAGGCATCGCAGCCATTAACCGGAGGCTTCATGAATATTCAGAAGCCTTCAGGACCTCGCCTACGACGCCTCCTCCGCCTCCGCCGCGCCAGCTCACCCAGGAACCCTCGCATCCTGTCGAAGGATTCTTCTTTTAGGTGCCGCTTGTGTCAAAGTGCTTTCGCTGGAATTCTTTTTTTTTTTTTGTTGTTCTTTTTACCTTGTTTGTGTTTACACTTTTCCTTTATTTCTTGTTTCATTCCTTTTTTGTTTCGTTGTTTGCTTGCTTATCTCTTCTTTCATAATTTCTTTCTTTTATTCTATTTTTTTCCCATCGTTTCTTATTATTCTTAAAGGATAAAAACACCTGATTTGCGTATTTTTAAGAAGCATTTTCACCAATCCTTTTCACAGCTCACCATCACCCCTGACACGCCACACACCACTCATTTTCACATGATCAAAATATCTTTACAATTCACAGGACCTCTCGCTCTCGATAACCGCCACCTGTCCCTCTCACATTCGCATGGTCAGCTAATGCTCAAAGCGTTTGAAATGCAGAGCTGATGGGGGGAAATGCGTCAGCTTTTAGGGTAAAAAAATTATAAATAAAGAAAAAACATCACTCGCATAAAATCCTAAAAGCCAGATATATTCTATGTTAGAGCTTTTTGTGTTTGGCCAGTGGTGGAATTATCACTGATATACAGAGAAAGCGTTATATTTTGTAAATTCCTTTTGTTCAATAATTATCAAGAGTTCAATTTAGAAAAAAAACATATCTAATTTTATAATAGCATCTATGTCTCATTTGTGTTCACCCATGTATTCCTTCACTCATTCCTTTTAACAAAACTTTTTAATTTGCATCGATTCTTTAAAAGAGTGAGAGAGGGGACACACAGCTGCTTTCTGAATCCGAGAGGCAATGGAAACAAATTGAAGTCTAGCGAGAGGCAGTCGATGCCCAAAACCGAATCTGTTCTGCCTTTACCGCCATCTTTTGCTCCCGAGTTTAATTACGAAGCTGGATGGAAGTTTCTTTCCCAGACTCCGTGACGTCTGATCTACATCTGACTGGGAGGGAAAGGCAAATTGGTGTCGATCGCCGAGGCCGTGTGTGCATGTGTGTGTCCCCCTCTACCGATCTAGCTGTTTCCATCTTTATATGTGTGTGTCAGTGTGTGTGTGCGTGTGTGTTTGTTTGTATGTATATCTGTATGTATATATACATGTGTATATACATTTATATTGTGTGTGTATATGTAGAACATTTCAACGCTTTTATGCTTTTATAAAGGAAACTATCTTCCTATTTTCCTAAAACCCCATTTCTTTTGCAATGGCTATAGTGATCGTGATTTTTGAGATTGCTTAATAAAAAAAAAAAATCTTTTCAAATAGCAGGCATCAGAGGAGTCGCATATTAACAGGAAACTAATTTCTTTTCAGTAAGCAGGGTTCGGAACTTCCAAACACTTTTACTTCCCTGTTGGAGAGGGAGACGGGTCCTCGAAACACGTGTATAAAGGCTATGAATGAGACTGCAACAGATACGTTACGTTGCATTTGGAAATCACGTTTCACTCACATTCATTTTCTCTTTTTAACAGATATTAATGAGACTCTCTTCTCACAGTTAACAAAAATTCTTATTTGTTTTATTTATACCATGTGTAAATAGATTTTTGCATTTTAATCGTATAATTGTCACCCAGGAAGCCTCGCATCCTGTCGAAGGCTTCTTCTTTTAGGAGACGCTTGTGTCAAATTGCTTTCACTGGATGGTTTAGAATTTTTATTATAATCCTAACTTTTTTATTTCGTTCTTTTTGTTTAATTTCCCTCTTTTAGTTGTTTGTTTCTTAATTTTTCTCTTTTCTTCTCTTTTGTTATTGCTTTTATTTACTCTCGTTCTCGATTACCGCCACCTGTCCCTCTCACATCCGCATGGTCAGCTAATGCTCAAAGCGTTTGAAATGCAGACCTGATATTGTATGGAAAAAATTATGCGCCAGCTGTTTGAATATATTTATATCTAAAAGAATAACATACGCATAAAATGCAGACGTACTTAATGCTTTGTGTTTAACCAGTTATAAAATTATCATTAATATAACATAAGGGAAGTGAACGATACAGGCAGCTGTAAGGCCATCATCACAGCAGTAGAAAGTCCTCGCCTGAAGAGCACGACTCGCAGCCATTAACCGGAGGCTTCATGAATATTCAGAAGCCTTCAGGACCTCGCCAACGACGCCTCCTCCGCCTCCGCCGCGCTAGCTCACCCCAGGAACCTTCGCAACCTGTCGAAGGATTCCTCCTTTAGGTGACGCTTGTGTCAAAGTGCTTTCGCTGGAATTCTTTCTTTGTTGTTTTTATCACATTCTTGTTTTTGTTTTTACTTTTCATTTTTCTTTCATTCTTGATTCATTCCTGTTTTGTTTGTTTGCTTGCCTATCTCTTCTTTCATTATTTCTTTTTTTTTCATTGTTTCTTGTTATTATTATTCATAAAGCAGGACAAAAATGCCTGAATTGCGCATTTTTAAGAAGTATTTTCACCAATCCATTTCACAGCTCACCATCACCCCTGACACGCCACACACCACTCATTTTCACATGATCAAAATATCTTTACAATTCACAGGACCTCTCGCTCTCGATTACCGCCACCTGTCCCTCTCACATTCGCATGGTCAGCTAATGCTCAAAGCGTTTGGAATGCAGAGCTGATGGGGGGAAATGCGTCAGCTATTAGGATAAAAAATTATAAATAAAGAAAATATCACTCGCATCAAAGCCTAAAAGCCAGATATATTCTATGTTAGAGCTTTTTGTGTTTGGCCAGTGGTGGAATTATCACTGATATATAGAGAAAGCGTTTTATTTTGTAAATTCCTTTTGTTCAATAATTATCAAGAGTTCAATTTAGGGGGAAAAATGTTCTTGAGATGCCTCTTAAAAGTATATATAATAATAATAATAATAATAATGATAATCCGAATGAGATTAAAAATATACATATATTCAATTTTATAATGGCATCTATTTCTCATTTATGTGTTCACCCATGTATTCCTTCACTCATTCCTTTTAACAAAACTTTTTAATTTCCATCGAATCTTTAAAAGAGTGAGAGAGGGGACTTACAGCTGCCTTCTGAATCCGAGAGGCAATGGAAACAAATTGAAGTCTAGCGAGATGCAGTCGATGCCCAGAACCGTATCTGTTCTGCCTTTACTGCCATCTTTTGCTCCCGAGTTTAATCACGAAGTTGGATGGAAGTTTCTTTCCCAGACTCCGTGACATCTGATCTACATCTGACTGGGAGGGAAAGGCAATTTGCTGTGTCGATCGTCGAGGCCGTGTGTGTTTCCATCTCTACTTCTCTCGCTGTTTCTCCCTATTTTTCTATGTGTGTGTACGTGTGTTTTTTTATATATGTGTATGTGTATTTATATATGTGTATATGTATGCTGTGTATGTGTATTTATAGGTGTGTATATCTATGTATGGTGTGTATATATACATATATATAGTAGACATTTTAACGACTTTGTAAAGGCAACTATTGTTTCTCATAAAACCCCATTTCTTTTGCAATGGCTATAATTGCGCTTTTTAAGGATACTTAAATAAGAAAATCTTTTCAAATAGCAGGCATCAGAGGAATCACATATTAACAGAAATCTCATTTCTTTTTTAAAGAGCAGGGTTCGAAACTTCCAAACACTTATTTCCCTGTTGGAGAGGGAAACGGGTCCTCAAAACACGTGTACAAAGGCTATGATTGAGACTGTAACAGTTACGTTACGTTGCATTTGGAAATCACTACATTTCACCCACATTCTTTTACTCTTTTTAACAGTTACTAAATGGGACTCTCTTCGTGAAATACATTGACTTGAATTTCCATCGTACTTACAGAAGTATGTACAATATTCAAGGGAAGAAACTTAATTAATAATTGCAGTTACGCTGGATTTTTTTTAATCATATTCTTTTCTTATTTACATGTTTACTCTTTATCCAGGCAAAAATAGCTTTGCTGATGAGACGGGGTTCGAATCTTCGAAGCACTTATTGGTTAGCGTTTGCGTCCGGCATTTGAAAAACAGATAACAAAAATTCTATTTTTTTTTTTTTTTTCCAAACCTACTTTGCTTGGAATTTTCATGTCGCCGCCTTATATTTATCTTAGTATTTTTATCACTTTGTATTGTAAAGCGTTAACTCATCAAATCATATTTTGCGCTGCATCCAGAAAATGCTTTATATCATATGCAAATAGATTTTTGCATTTTAATCGTTTCATTGTAACTTATTAATTCACTTTATACGTCATTCTAACGTTCCTAGTGTACAGAAATGGAGATATAAAGCATGCACTTCTAGCAAGCAGTATTGCTAAGGACTTTCATATTATGTAGTTGACAGTTTAAACAGACACACAATCAAACACACACAAACTTTTACTCACACACACACCCGTGGGATTCATGTCAAACCTCCAAGATCTCCATAGACAGAACGCAGGACACCCCTCCATGCAGTTCACCAAGGAAAAGGAAAGAACAGCAGAAAGGCCTCGTAGCCATTAACCGGAGGCTTCATGAATATTCGGAAGCCTTCGGGACCTCGCCAACGACGCCTCCTCCGCCTCCGCCGCGCCAGCTCACCCAAGGAACCCTCGCATCCTGTCGAAGGATTCCTCTTTTAGGTGACGCTTGTGTCAAAGTGGTTTCACTGGATATATATATATATATATATATATATATATATATATATATATATATATATATATATATATGTATATATATATATATATATGTATGTATATATATATATATATGTATATATATATATATATATATATATGTATTATATATATACATAATCCTTTGTTTATTTCGTTCTTTTTATTTAATTCCCCTCTTTTAGTTTCTTACTTTTTTTACTCTTTTGTTATTGTTCTTTTTATTTACTCTCGTTGTCGATTACCGCCACCTGTCCCTCCCACATTCGCACGGTCAGCTAATGCTCAAAGCGTTTGAAATGCAGAGCTGATGCTGTCTGGAAAAAGATGCGCCAACTGTTTGATTATATTTATATATAAAAGAATAGCACACATAAACGGCAAACATATGTTATGCAAGAGCTTTTTGTGTTGAACTAGTAATGGAATTATCACTGACATACAAAGAGAAAGCTTTATATTTTGTAAATTCTTGTGTTATTTAATAATTATCATCAATGCTTGAATAAATATGAATTATGAATTTTCTCGAGAAAAAAACTGAGATAAAAAATAAGTAAAAATATATTAAAAAATAACACAATTCTCTGATATATTATTCTTCGATTTCTCACAGATCACATCATCCATGTGTTCCTTTACTCTTTCATTGTAACCAAACTCATTAATTTGGTGTTAACAAAAGAGAGAGAGAGTGAGAGGGGACATACAGCTACCGGAGGCTTCATGAATATTCAGAAGCCTTCAGGACCTCGCAAGCGATCCCTCCTCTGCCTCCTTCGCGCCAGCTCACCCAGGAAGCCTCGCATCCTGCCGAAGGATTCCTCTTTTAGGTGCCGCTTGTGTCAAAGTGCTCTCACTAGATTATTTTTTTCAGTCTTGTTTTTGTTTTTACTTTTACTTTCTTACTTCTTGTTTCATTCCTGTTTTGTTTGTTTGCTTGCTTATCTCTTCTTTCATTATTTAACTCTTTTTATTTTGTTCATTGCTTTATGTTATTATTGTTCTTACAGCAGGATAAAAACACCTGAATTGCGTATTTTTAAGAAGTATTTTCACCAATCCTTTTCACAGCTAACCATCACCCCTGACACGCCACACACCACTCATTTTCACATGATCAAAATATCTTTACAATTCACAGGACCTCTCGCTCTCGATTACCGCCACCTGTCCCTCTCACATTCGCATGGTCAGCTAATGCTCGAAGCGATTGAAATGCAGAACTGATGGGGAAAATGCGTCAGCTGTTGGGGTAAAAAATTATAAATAAAGAAATCACTCGTATAAAAGGCAGATATTTTCTATGTCAGAGCTTTTTGTGTTTGGCCAGTGGTGGAATCATCACTGATATATAGAAAAAGCGTTATATTTTGTAAATTCCTTTTGTTCAATAATTATCAAAAGTTCAGTTTAGAAAAAAATGTTCTTGAGATGCCTCTTAAAAATAAAAATAATATAATAATAATAATCCGAATGAGATTAAAAATATACATATATCTATTTTTCTAATAGCATCTTCTATTTATCATTTATGTGTTCACCCATGTATTCCTTCACTCAATCCTTTTAACTAAACTTTTTAATTTGCATCGATTCTTTAAAAGAGTGAGAGAGGGGACATACAGCTGCCTTCTGAATCCGAGAGGCGATGGAAACAAATTGAAGTCTAGCGAGATGCAGTCGATGCCCAGAACCGTATCTGTTCTGCCTTTACCGCCATCTTTTCCTCCCGAGTTGAATCACGAAGTTGGATGAAGTTTCTTTCCCAGACTCCGTGACATCTGATCTACATCTGACTGTGTCGATCGCCGAGGCCGTGTGTCTATGTGTGTGTTTCCATCTCTACTACTCTCGCTGTTTTTTGTTTTTTTTTTGTGTGTGTGTGTATGTGTATTTATATATGTGCATATATATGTATGGTGTGTATGTGTATTTATAGGTGTGTATATCTATGTATGGATGTATATATACATATATATAGTAGACATTTTAACGACTTTGTAAAGGAAACTATTCTGTTCCTCATAAAACCCCCATTTTTTGCAATGGCTTTAATCGCGCTTTTTAAGGTTACTTAAATAAGAAAATCTTTTCAAATAGCAGGCATCAGAGGAATCACATATTAACAGAAATCTCATTTCTTTTTTAGAGAGCAGGGTTCGAAACTTCCAAACACTTTTATTTCCCTGTTGGAGAGGGACACAGGTCCTCAAAACACGTGTATAAAGGCTATGATTGAGACTGTAACAGTTACGTTACGTTGCATTTGGAAATCACTACATTTCACCCACATTCTTTTACTCTTTTTAACAGTTACAAAATAGGACTCTGTTCGTAAAATACATTGACTTGAATTTCCATCGTACTTACACAAGCATGTGCAATATTCAAGGGAAGAAACTTAATAATTGCAGTTACGCTGGATTCTTAAAAAAAAAAGAAAAAAAATCTTATTTACATGTTTATTCTTTATCCAGACAAAAATAACTTTGCTGATGAGACGGGGTTCGAATCTTCGAAACACTATTTGGTTAGTGTTTGCGTCCGGCATTTGAAAAACAGATAACAAAAATTCTCATTTGTTTCCAAACCAACTTTGCTTGGAATTTTCATGTCGCCGCCTCATATTTATCTTAGTATTTGTATCACTTTGTATTGTAATGCGTTAACTCATCAAATCTACCTATTTTGCGCTGCATCCAGAAAATGTTTTGTATCATATGTAAATAGGTTTTTGCATTTTAATCGTATCATTGTAGCATATTAATTCACTTTGCACGTCATTCTAACGTTCCTAGTGTACAGAAATGGAGATATAAAGCATGCACTTCTAGCAAGCAGTATTGCTAAGGACTTACATATTATGTAGTTGACAGTTTAAACAGACACAATCAAACACACACAAGACAGATACAAACTTTTCTCACACACACACCCGTGGGATTCAAGTCGACAAACCTCCAAGATCTCCATAGACAGAACGTAGTACACCCCTCCATGCAGTTCACCAAGGAAAAGGAAAGAACAGCAGAAAGGCCTCGCAGCCATTAACCGGAGGCTTCAGGAATATTCAGAAGCCTTCAGGACCTCGCCAACGACGCCTCCTCCGCCTCCGCCGCGCTAGCTCACCCCAGGAACCCTCGCATCCTGTCGAAGGATTCCTCTTTTAGGTGACGCTTGGGTGAAAGTGCCCTCACTAGATTTTTTTTTGTTGTTTTAATCACATTCTTGTTTTTGTTTTTACTTTTCACTTTTACTTTCTTGATTCATTTCTGTTTTGTTTGCTTGCTTATCACTTCTTTCATTTCTTTTTTCTTTAATTGTTTCTTGTTATTATTGTTCATGAAGCAGGATAAAAACACCTGAATTGCGTATTTTTAAGGAGTATTTTCACCAATCCATTTCACAGCTCACCATCACCCCTGACACGCCACACACCAATCATTTTCAAATGATCAAAATATTTTTACAATTCACAGGACCTCTCGCTCTCGATTACCGCCACCTGTCCCTCTCACATTCGCATGGTCAGCTAATGCTCAAAGCGTTTGAAATGCAGAGCTGATGGGGGGAAATGCGTCAGCTGTTAGGGTAAAAAATTATAAATAAAGAAATCACACGCATAAAAGGCAGATATATTCTATGTCAGAGCTTTTGTGTTTGGCCAGTGGTGGAATCATCACTGATATATAGAGAAAGCGTTATATTTTGTAAATTCCTTTTGTTCAATAATTATCAAAAGTTCAGTTTAGAAAAAAATGTTCTTGAGATGCCTCTTAAAAATAAAAATAATATAATAATAATAATCCGAATGATATTAAAAATATACATATATCTATTTTTCTAATAGCATCTTCTATTTATCATTTATGTGTTCACCCATGTATTCCTTCACTCATTCCTTTTAACTAAACTTTTTAATTTGCATCGATTCTTTAAAAGAGTGAGAGAGGGGACATACAGCTGCCTTCTGTAAATTTAGTAAATTCCTTTTGTTCAATAATGTTCTTGAGATGTTTCATAAAAAAAAAAAAACATCTCTAATTTTATAATAGCATCTATTTCTCATTTGTGTTCACTCATGTATTCCTTCACTCATTCCTTTTAACAAAACTTTTTAAAAGAGTGAGAGAGGGGACATACAGCTGCTTTCTGAAGCCGAGAGGCGATGGAAACAAATTGAAGTCTAGCGAGATGCAGTCGATGCCCAGAACCGTATCTGTTCTGCCTCTCACGTTCGCATGGTCATCCAATGCTAAAAGCGTTCGAAATGCAGAGCTGATGCTGTATGGAAAAAAAATATGCGCCAACTATTTAAATATATTTATATATAAAAGAACAGCACACATAAACGGCAAACACATGTTATCGTAGAGCACTTTGTGTTGAACTAGCAATGGAATTATCACTGACATACAAAGAGAAAGCTTTATATTTTGTAATATCTTGTTTTATTCAATAATTATCATCAATGCTTGATTAAATATGAATTATGAATTTTCTCGAGAGAAAAAAAAACTTAGATAAAAAAATTAAAATAGATTTAAAAAACAACACAATTCTCTAATATATTATTCTTCGATTTCTCACACATCACATCATCCATGTGTTCCGTTACTCTTTCATTGTAACCAAATTCATTTTATCTGGTATCAACAACAGAGAGAAAAAGAGAGTGAGAGAGGGGACATACAGCTTCCTTCTGAATCAGAGGCGATGGAAACAAATTGAAGTCTAGCGAGATGCAGTCGATGCCCAGAACCGTATCTGTTCTGCCTTTACCGCCATCTTTTGCTCCCGAGTTTAATCACAAAGTTGGATGGAAGTTTCTTTCCCAGACTCTGTGACGTCTGATCTACATCTGACTGGGAGGGAAAGGAAATTTGGTGCGTCGATCGCCGAGGCCGTGTGTGCATGTGTGTGTTTCCATTTCTACTTGTCTCGCTGTTTCTCCCTCTTTTTCTATATGTGTGTGTGTACGTGTTTTTTTTGTGTGTGTGTGTGTGTGTGTGTGTGTTTATAGGTGTATATCTATGTATGGTGTATATATACATAAATATATTAGACATTTCAACGACTTTGTAAAGGGAACTATCTAGCCTCTCTCATAAAACCCCCATTTCTTTTGCAATGGCTCTAATCGCGCTTTTTAAGGATACTTAAGAAAATCTTTTCAAATAGCAGGCATTAGAGGAATCACATATTAACAGAAATCTCATTTCTTTTTTAGAGAGCAGGGTTCGAAACTTCCAAACACTTTTATTTCCCTGTTGGAGAGGGAAACAGGTCCTCAAAACACGTGTACAAAGGCTATGATTGAGACTGTAACAGTTACGTTACGTTGCAATTTGAAATCACTACATTTCACTCACATTCTTTTACTCTTTTTAACAGTTACTAAATGGGACTCTTCGTGAAATACATTGACTTGAATTTCCATCGTACTTACACAAGCATATGCAATATTTAAGGGAAGAAACTTAATAATTGCAGTTACGCTGGATTCTTTTTTAAAAATCATATTTTTATCTTATTTACATGTTTACTCTTTATCCAGACAAAAATAAATTTGCTGATGAGACGGGGTTCGAATCTTCGAAACACTTTTTGGTTAGTGTTTGCGTCCGGCATTTGAAAAACAGATAACAAAAATTATGTTTCCAAACCTACTTTGCTTGGAATTCTCTTGTCGCCGCCTTATATTTATCTTATTTTTATCAATTTGTATTGTAATGCGTTACCTCATCAAATCTACATATTTTGCGCTGCATCCAGAAAATGCTTTATATCATATGTGAATAGGTTTTTGCATTTTAATCGTATCATTGTAACATATTAATTCACTTTGCACGTCAATCTAACGTTCCTAGTTTACAGAAATGGAGATATAAAACATGCAAGCAGTATTGCTAAGGACTTACACATTATGTAGTTGACAGTTTAAACAGACACACAATCAAACGCACACAAGACACACACAAACTTTTACTCACACACACACCCGTGGGACTCATGTCAAACCTCCAAGATCTCCATAGACAGAACGCAGAACACCTCTCCATGTAATTCACCAAGGAAAAGGAAAGAGCAGTAGAAAGGCCTCGCAGCCATTAACCGGAGGCTTCAGGAATATTCAGAAGCCTTCAGGACCTCGCCAACGACGCCTCCTCCGCCTCCGCCGCGCCAGCTCACCCCAGGAACCCTCGCATCCTGTCGAAGGATTCCTCTTTTAAGTGCCGCTTGTGTCAAAGTGGTTTCACTGGATTTCTATTTTCACATATATATAATCCTTTGTTTATTTCGTTCATTTGGTTTAATTCCCCTCTTTTAGTTTCTTCTTACTTCGCACGGTCAGCTAATGCTCAAAGCGTTTAAAATGCAGACCTGATGCTGTATGAAAAAAAAAAAAAAAAAAAAAAATTATGCGCCAACTGTTTGAATATATTTATATATAAAATAATAGCACACATAAACGGCAAACATATGTTATGCAAGAGCTTTTTGTGTTGAACTAGCAATGGAATTATCATTGACATACAAAGAGAAAGCTTTATATTTTGTAATATCTTGTGTTATTCAATAATTATCAGCAAGGCTTGTATAAATATGAATTATGAATTTTCTCGAAAAAAACTGAGATAAAGAAATAAAAATAGATTAAAAAATAACACAATTCTCTAATATATTATTCTTCGATTTATCATCACACATCACATCATCCATGTGTTCCTTTACTCTTTCATTGTAACCAAACTCATTTATTTGGTGTTAACAAAAGAGTGAGAGACCTCGCAAGCGATCCCTCCTCTGCCTCCTTCGCGCCAGCTCACCCAGGAACCCTTGCATCCTGCCGAAGGATTCCTCTTTTAGGTGACGCTTGTGTGAAAGTGCTCTCACTAGAATTTTTTTTTTTTTTTTTTATCAGTGTTGTTTTTGTTTTTACTTTTACTTTCTTACTTATTTCATTCCTGTTTTGTTTGTTTGCTTATCTCTTCTTTCATTATTTCTCTTTTTATTTTGTTCATTGTTTTATGTTATTATTGTTCTTAAAGCAGGATAAAAACACCTGAATTGCGTATTTTTAAGGAGTATTTTCATCAATCCTTTTCACAGCTCACCATCACCCCTGACACGCCACACACCATTCATTTTCACATGATCAAAATATCTTTACAATTCACAGGACCTCTCGCTCTCGATTACCGCCACCTGTCCCTCTCACGTTCGCTTGGTCAGCTAATGCTCAAAGCGTTTGAAATGCAGAGCTGATGGGGGAAAATGCGTCAGCTGTTAGGGTAAAAAATTATAAATAAAGAAATCACACGCATAAAAGGCAGATATATTCTATGTCAGAGCTTTTGTGTTTGGCCAGTGGTGGAATCATCACTGATGTACAGAGAAAGCGTTTATTTAGTAAATTCCTTTTGTTCAATAATGTTCTTGAGATGTTTCATAAAAAAAACATATCTAATTTTATAATAGCATCTATTTCTCATTTGTGTTCACTCATGTATTCCTTCACTCATTCCTTTTAACAAAACTTTTTAAAAGAGTGAGAGAGGGGACATACAGCTGCTTTCTGAAGCCGAGAGGCGATGGAAACAAATTGAAGTCTAGCGAGATGCAGTCGATGCCCAGAACCGTATCTGTTCTGCCTCTCACGTTCGCATGGTCAGCCAATGCTAAAAGCGTTTGAAATGCAGAGCTGATGCTGTATGGAAAAAAATTATGCGCCAACTGTTTGAATATATTTATATATAAAAGAATAGCACACATAAACGACAAACATATGTTATGCTAGAGCTTTTTGTGTTGAACTAGCAATGGAATTATCACTGACATATTAAGAGAAAGCTATGTATTTTATAATATCTTGTGTTATTCAATAATTATTATCAAGGCTTCAATGAATATGAATTATGAATTTTCTCGAAAAAAATGAGATAAAAAAATAGATAAAAAATAACACAATTCTCTAATATATTATTCTTCGATTTCTCACACATCACATCATCCATGTGTTCCGTTACTCTTTCATTGTAACCAAACTCACTTTATCTGGTATTAACGAAAGAGAGAAAGAGAGAGTGAGAGAGGGGACATACAGCTGCCTTCTGCAGCCGAGAGGCGATGGTAATAAATTGAAGTCTCGCGAGATGCAGTCGATGCCCAGAACCGTATCTGTTCTGCCTTTACCGCCATCTTTTGCTCCCGAGTTTCATCACGAAGTTGGATGGAAGTTTCTTTCCCAGATCTACATCTGACTGGGAGGGAAAGGCAATTAGGTGTGTCGATCGCCGAGGCAGTGTGTGCATGTGTATGTGTCGATCTCTACCTCTCTTGCGGTTTCTTTCTAATCTTCTATATGTGTGTATGTGTGTGTGTTTATGTTCGTGTGTCTCTGTATGTATATATAAGTGTGTATATATATATATATATATATATATATATATATATATGGTGTGTATATACATATATATATATTGAACTTTTTAACGACTTTGTACAGGAAACTATCAATCTTTTCTTATAAAACACAATTCCTTTTGAGAGGGAGACAGGTCTCGAAACACGTATATAAAGTCTATGAATGAGACTGTAACAGTTACGTTACGTTGCATTTTGAAGTCACTACATTTCACTCACATTCTTTTTCCCTTTTTAATAGTTACTAAATGGGACTTTTCGTGAAACACTTTGACATGCATTTCCACCGTACATTCACAATCATGTGCAATATTCAAGGGAAGAAACTGAATGAATGATTGTAGTTACGCTTGATTCTACTTGGCAAAAATATCAATATTCTTTCCTTATTTTCATGTTTACTCTTTTTAGACAGGAAAAAATAACTTGGTTGATGAGACGGGACTCGAATCTTAGTGTTTGAATCCGGCATTTGGAACACGGTTAAATAATAATAATAATTTGTTTCGAAATCTATGCATGAAATTCTCATGTCGCCGCGTTATATTTATCTTGGTATTTTTTCACCTTTGTATTGTTGTAATGCGTTAACTCATCAAATCTACATATTTTGCGCTGTATCCAGATAATGTTTTATATCATATGTAAATAGGTTTTTGCATTGTATTGTTATATACTGATTCATTTTACATGTCATTCTAGTTTACTGAAATGGAGATATAAAGCATGCATTTCTAGCAAGCAGTATTGCTAAGGACTTTCATATTATGTAGTTGACAGTTTATACAGACACACAATCAAACACACACAAGACACACAAACTTTTACTCACACACACACCCGTGGGATTCATTTCAATCCTCCAAGTTCTCCACAGACAGAACGCAGGACACCCCTCCATGCAGTTCACCAAGGAAAAGGAAAGAACAGCAGAAAGGCCTCGCAGCCATTAACCGGAGGCTTCACGAATATTCAGAAGCCTTCAGGACCTCGCCAACGAAGCCTCCTCCGCCTCCGCCGCGCCAGCTCACCCAAGGAAGCCTCGCATCCTGTCGAAGGATTCCTATTTTAGGTGCCGCTTGTGTCAAGGTGCTTTCACTTTTTTATGATTTCCTTACTGGTCAGGGGGCTCTTGTTTGTTACTAGTTTCATGTTCATTTTATTTCTCTCTCTCTCTCTCTCTCTCTCTCTCTCTCTCTCTCTCTCTCTCTCTCTCTCTCTCTCTCTCTCTCTTGTATATATATTTTTTTCGTTTCTTCTCTCATTCTCATTTTATTTTTTTTCTTTTCCTTTTTTTTCTCTTTTGCTATTGCTCTTTTTATTTACTCTCGCTCTCGATTACTGCCACCTGTCCCTCTCACATCCGCATGGTCAGCCAATGCTCAAAGCGTTTGAAATGCAGAGCTGATGCTGTATGGAAAAAAAAAAATTATGCGCCAACTGTTGGAATATATTTTTATATAAAAGAATAGCACACATAAATGGCAAACATATGTTATGCTAGAGCTTTTTGTGTTGAACTAGCAATGGAATTATCACTAACATACAAAGAGAAAGCTTTATATTTTGTAATATCTTGTGTTATTCAATAAGCATCATCAAGGCTTGAATAAATATGAATCATGAATTTTCTCGAAAAAAAAAAATAGATTAAAAAATAACACAATTCTCTAATATATTATTATTCGATTTCTCACACACATCATCCATGTGTTCCTTTACTCTTCCATTGTAACCAAACTCATTTTATCTAGTATTAACAATAGAGAAAGAGAGAGAGAAGGGGGGGGGGGGGGCATACAGATGCCTTCTGAATCCGATCTTCTAAACACTTTTATTTCCCTGTTACAGAGGGGGGCGGATCTCGAAACACGTGTATAAAGGCTGTGAATGAGACTGTAACAGTTACTTTACGTTGCATTTTGAAATCACTACATTTCACTCACACTTTTTCCCTTTTTAATAGTTACTAAATGGGAATTTTCGTAAAACACATTGACACGCATTTCCATCGTTCATTCACAATCATGTGCAATATTCAAGGTAAGAAACTGAATGAATGATCCCAGTTGCGCTTTATTCTACTTTGCAAAAATATCCATTCATATTTTTTCCTTATTTACATGTTCACTCTTTTTAGCCAGGAAGAAATAACTTAGCTGATGAAACGGGGTTCGAATCCGGCATTTGGAACACGGTTAAAAAATAATAATAATTTGTTTCGAAATCTATGCATGAAATTCTCATGTCGCCGCGTTATATTTATCTTTTTTCACCTTTGTATTGTAATGTGTTAACTCATCAAATCTACACATTTTGTTTTATACCATATGTAAAAAGATTTTTGCATTTTAATCTTATCATTGTATACATAATAATTCACTCTGCATGTCATTTTAACGTTTCTAGTGTACAGACATGGATATGAACAATATATTTCTAGCAAGCAGTTTTGCTAAAGACATATGTAGTTGACAAGTTATACAGACAACCATACACACACAAACTTTTACTCACACACACACGTGGGATTCATGTCAAACCTCCAAGATCTCCATAGACAGAACGCAGAACACCCCTCCATGCAGTTCACCATGGAAAAGGAAAGAACAACAGAAAGGCCTCGCAGCCATTAACCGGAGGCTTCAGGAATATTCAGAAGCCTTCAGGACCTCGCCAACGACGCCTCCTCCGCCTCCGCCGCGCCAGCTCACCCCAGGAACCCTCGCATCCTGTCGAAGGATTCTTCTTTTAGGTGCCGCTTGTGTCAAAGTGCTTTCGCTGGAATTTTTTTTTTTTTTTTTTTTTGTTCTTTTTATCTTGTTTTTGTTTACACTTTTCCTTTATTTCTTGTTTCATCCCTTTTTTGTTTCGTTGTTTGCTTGCTTATCTCTTCTTTCATAATTTCTTTCCTTTATTCTTTTTTTTTCCATCGTTTCTTATTATTATTCTTAAAGGATAAAAACACCTGAATTGCGTATTTTTAAGAAGTATTTTCACCAATCCTTTTCACAGCTAACCATCACCCCTGACACGCCACACACCACTCATTTTCACATGATCAAAATATCTTTACAATTCACAGGACCTCTCGCTCTCGATTACCGCCACCTGTCCCTCTCACATTCGCATGGTCAGCTAATGCTCAAAGCGTTTGAAATGCAGAGCTGATGGGGGGAAATGCGTCAGCTGTTAGGGTAAAAAATATATATATAAATAAAGAAATCACTCGCATAAAAGGCAGATATATTCTATGTTAGAGCTTTTTGTGTTTGGCCAGTGGTGGAATCATCACTGATATACAGAGAAAGCGTTATATTTTGTAAATTCCTTTCTTCAATAATTATCAAGAGTTCAATTTAGAAAAAAAAAATCTAATTTTATAATAGCATTTATTTCTCATTTGTGTTCACCCATGTATTCCTTCACTCATTCCTTTTAACAAAACTTTTTAATTTGCATCGAATCTTTAAAAGAGTGAGAGAGGGGACTTACAGCTGCCTTCTGAAGCCGAGAGGCGATGGAAACAAATTGAAGTCTAGCGAGATGCAGTCGATGCCCAGAACCGTATCTGTTCTGCCTTTACCGCCATCTTTTGCTCCCGAGTTTAATCACGAAGTTGGATGGAAGTTTCTTTCCCAGACTCCGTGACATCTGATCTACATCTGACTGGAAGGGAAAGGCAATTTGCTGTGTCGATCGCCGAGGCCGTGTGTGCATGTGTGTGTTTCCATCTCTACTTCTCTCGTTGTTTCTCCCTATTTTTCTATGTGTGTGTACGTGTTTTTTATATTTGTGTATGTGTATTTATATATGTGTATACGTATGGTGTGTATGTGTATTTATAGGTGTGTATATCTATGTATGGTGTGTATATATACATATATATAGTAGACATTTTAACGACTTTGTAAAGGAAACTATTGTTTCTCATAAAACCCCATTTCAATGCAAATGGCTATAATTGCGCTTTTTAAGGATACTTAAATAAGAAAATCTTTTCAAATAGCAGGCATCAGAGGAATTACATATTAACAGAAATCTCAATTTCTTTTATAAAGAGCAGGGTTTGAAACTTCCAAACACTTTTATTTCCCTGTTGGAGAGGGAAACGGGTCCTCAAAACACGTGTACAAAGGCTATGATTGAGACTGTAACAGTTACGTTACGTTGCATTTGGAAATCACTACATTTCACCCACATTCTTTTACTATTTTAACAGTTACTAAATGGAACTCTGTTCGTGAAATACATTGACTTGAATTTCCATCGTACTTACACAAGCATATGCAATATTCAAGGGAAGAAACAATTAATAATTGTAGTTACGCTGGATTCTTTTTAAAAAATCATATGTTTCTTATTTACACGTTTACTCTTTATCCAGGCAAAAATAACTTTGCTGATGAGACGGGTTTCGAATCTCCGAAACAAATTTTGGTTAGTGTTTGCGTCCGGCATTTGAAAAACAGATAACAAAAATTCTCATTTGTTTCCAAACCAACTTTGCTTGGAATTTTCATGTCGCCGCCTTATATTTATCTTAGTATTTTTATCACTTTATATTATTGTAATGCGTTAACTCATTTACATATTTTGCGTTGCATCCAGAAAATGCTTTATATCATATGTAAATAGGTTTTGCATTTTAATCGTATCATTGTAACATATTAATTCACTTTGCACGTCATTCTAACGTTCCTAGTGTACATAAATAAAGCATGCATTTCTAGCAAGCACTATTGCTAAGGACTTACATATGTAGTTGACAGTTTAATCAGACACACAATCAAACACACACAAGACACACACAAACTTTTACTCACACACCCGTGGGATTCAAGTCGACAAACCTCCAAGATCTCCATAGACAGAACGTAGTACACCCCTCCATGCAGTTCACCAAGGAAAACGAAAGAACAGCAGAAAGGCCTCGCAGCCATTAACCGGAGGCTTCAGGAATATTCAGAAGCCTTCAGGACCTCGCCAACGACGCCTCCTCCGCCGCGCCAGCTCACCCCAGGAACCCTCGCATCCTGTCGAAGGATTCCTCTTTTAGGTGATACTTGTGTCAAAGTGGTTTCACTGGATTATATATATATATATATATATATATATATATATATATATATATATATATATATATATATATATATATATATACATAATCCTTTGTTTATTTCGTTCTATTTGTTTAATTCCCCTCTTTTAGTTTCTTCTTACTTTTTCTTTTCTTTTTTCTCTTTTGTTATTGTTCTTTTTGTTTACTCTCGTCGATTACCGCCACCTGTCCCTCCCACATTCGCACGGTCAGCTAATGCTCAAAGCGTTTGAAATGCAGAGCTGATGCTGTATGGAAAAAGATTATGCGCCAACCGTTTGAATATATTTATATATAAAAGAATAGCACACATAAACGGCAAACATATGTTATGCAAGAGCTTTTTGTGTTGAACTAGCAATGGAATTATCTCTGACATACAAAGAGAAAGCTTTATATTTTGTAAATTCTTGTGTTATTCAATAATTATCATCAAGGCTTGAATAAATATGAATTATGAATTTTCTCGAAAAAAATAGATAAAAAATAAATAAAATAGATTAAGAAATAACACAATTCTCTAATATGTTATTCGATTTCTGACACATCACATCATCCATGTGTTCCTTTACTCTTTCATTGTAACCAAACTCATTTATTTTGTGTTAACAAAAGAGAGAGTGAGAGAGAGGGGGGACATACAGCTACCGGAAGCTTCATGAATATTCAGAAGCCTTCAGGACCTCGCAAGCGATCCCTCCTCTGCCTCCTTCGCGCCAGCTCACCCAGGAACCCTCGCATCCTGCCGAAGGATTCCTCTTGTATGTGCCGCTTGTGTGAAAGTGCTCTCACTAGCATTTTTTTTTTTTTTTTTGTCTTGTTTTTGTTTTAACTTTTACTTTTTTACTTCTTGTTTCATTCCTGTTTTGTTTGTTTGTTTGCTTATCTCTTCTTTCATTATTTCTCTTTTTTTTTTTTTAATTTGTTCATTGTTTTATGTTATTATTATTCTTAAAGCAGGATAAAAACACCTGAATTGCGCATTTTTAAGAAGTATTTTCACCAATCCTTTTCACAGCTCACCATCACCCCTGACACGCCACACACCATTCATTTTCACATGATCAAAATATCTTTACAATTCACAGGACCTCTCGCTCTCGATTACCGCCTGTCCCTCTCACATTCGCATGGTCAGCTAATGCTCAAAGCGTTTGAAATGCAGAGCTGATGGGGGGAAATGCGTCAGCTGTTAGGGTAAAAAATTATAAATAAAGAAATCACTCGCATAAAAGGCAGATATATTCTATGTCAGAGCTTTTTGTGTTTGGCCAGTGGTGGAATCATCACTGATATACAGAGAAAGCGTTATATTTTGTAAACTCCTTTTGTTCAATAATGTTCTTGAGATGTTTCATAAAAAAAAAAACATATATCTAATTTTATAATAGGATCTATTTCTCATTTGTGTTCACCCATGTATTCCTTCACTCATTCCTTTTAACAAAACTTTTTAATTTGCATCGATTCTTTAAAAGAGTGAGAGAGGGGACTTACAGCTGCCTTCTGAAGGCGATGGAAACAAATTGAAGTCTCGCGAGATGCAGTCGATGCCCAGAACCGTATCTGTTCTGCCTTTACCGACATCTTTTGCTCCCGAGTTTAATCACGAAGTTGGATGGAAGTTTCTTTCCCAGACTCCGTGACATCTGATCTACATCTGACTGGAAGGGAAAGGCAATTTGCCGTGTCGATCGCCGAGGCCGTGTGTGCATGTGTGTCCATGTCTACCTCTCTTGCGGTTTCTTTCTGATCTTATGTGTGTGTATGTGTTTATGATCGTGTGTCTCTGTATGTAAATATAAGTGTGTGTATATATTTATGGTGTGTATATACATATATATATTGAACTTTATAACGACTTTGTACAGGAAACTATGGAGCATTTATAAAACCCCATTTCTTTTGCAATGGATATAATGATCGTGCTTTATAAGTTTACTTAAAAAAGAAATGAAAAGAAAAAAAGCAGGCATCACATATTAACAGGAAACTACTTTCTTTTCAGTAAGCAGGGTTCGGATCTTCCAAACACTTTTATTTCCCTGTTAGAGAGGGGGACGGGTCTCGAAACACGTGTATAAAGGCTGTGAATGAGACTGTAACAGTTACGTTACGTTGCATTTTGAAATCACTACATTTCACTCACATTCTTTTTCCCTTTTTAATAGTTACTAAATTGGATTTTTCGTGAAACACATTGACACGCATTTCCATCGTTCATTCACAATCATGTGCAATATTCAAGGTAAGAAACTGAATGAATGATTCCAGTTGCGCTTTATTCTACTTGGCAAAAATATCCATTCATATTCTTTCCTTATTTACATGTTTACTCTTTTTAGCCAGGAAAAAATAACTTGGCTGATGAGGCGGGGTTTGAATCTTAGTGCTTGATTATGGCATTTGAAACACGGTTAAGAAAAAAATAATTTGTTTCGAAATATATGCATGAAATTCTCATGTCGCCGCATTATATTTATCTTAGTATTTTTCACCTTTGTATTGTTGTGATGCGTTAACTCATCAAACCTACATATTTTGCGCTGCATCCAGAAAATGCTTTATATCATATGAAAATAGTTTTTTGCATTTCAGTCGTATCATTGTAACATTAATTCTATTTGCACGTCATTCTAACGTTCCTAGTATACAGAAATGGAGATATAAAGCATGCACTGCTAGCAAGCAGTATTGCTAAGGACTTACATATTATGTAGTTGACAGTTTATACAGACACACAATCAAACACAAACTTTTACTCACACACACCCGTGGGATTCATTTCAATCCTCCAAGATCTCCATAGACAGAACGCAGTACACTCATCCATGCAGTTCACCAAGGAAAAGGAAAGAACAGCAGAAAGGCCTCGCAGCCATTAACCGGAGGCTTCACGAATATTCAGAAGCCTTCAGGACCTCGCCAACGAAGCCTCCTCCGCCTCCGCCGCGCCAGCTCACCCAAGGAAGCCTCGCATCCTGTCGAAGGATTCCTATTTTAGGTGCCGCTTGTGTGAAGGTGCTCTCACTTTTTTATGATTTCCTTACAGGTCAGGGGGCTCTTGTTTATTACTAGTTTCATGTTCATTTTATTTTTTATTTTATTTTTCTCTTTTGTATTTTTTTCGTTTCTTCTCTCATTCTCATTTTTTTTCTCTCTCTCTCTTTTGTTATTGCTCTTTTTATTTACTCTCGCTCTCGATTACTGCCACCTATCCCTCTCACATCCGCATGGTCAGCCAATGCTCAAAGCGTTTGAAATGCAGAGCTGATGCTGTATGGAAAAAAAAATATGCGCCAACTGTTGGAATATATTTTTATATAAAAGAATAGCACACATAAATGGCAAACATATGTTATGCTAGAGCTTTTTGTGTTGAACTAGCAATGGAATTATCACTGACATACAAAGAGAAAGCTTTATATTTTGTAATATCTTGTGTTATTCAATAAGTATCATCAAGGCTTGAATAAATAGGAATCATGAATTTTCTCGAAAAAAAAATAAAAAAATAAAAATAGATTAAAAAATTTACACAATTCTCTAATATATTATTCTTCGATTTCTCACACAGCACATCATCCATGTGTTCCTTTACTCTTTAATTGTAACCAAACTCATTTTATCTGGTACTAACAAAAGAAAGAGAGGGTGAGAGAGAGGACATGCAGCTGCCTTCTGAAGCCGAGAGGCGATGGAAACAAATTGAAGTCTCGCGAGATGCAGTCGATGCCCAGAACCGTATCTGTTCTGCCTTTACCGCCATCTTTTACTCCCGAGTTTAATCACGAAGTTGGATGGAAGTTTCTTTCCCAGACTCCGTGACATCTGATCTACATCTGACTGGAAGGGAAAGGCAATTTGCCGTGTCGATCGCCGAGGCCGTGTGTGCATGTGTGTCCATGTCTACCTCTCTTGCGGTTTCTTTCTAATCTTATATATGTGTGTGTGTATGTGTTTATGTTCGTGTGTCTCTGTATGCATATATAAGTGTATTTATATATATATATATATATATATATATATATATATATATATATATATATATATATATGGTGTGTATATACATATATATATTGAACTTTTTAACGACTTTGTACAGGAAACTATTGAGACTTTCTTATAAAACCCCATTTCTTTTGCAATGGATATAATGGCCGTGTTTTTTATGGTTACTTAAAAAAGAAAAGAAAAAAGGCAGACATCACATATTAAACTAATTTCTTTTCAGTAAGCAGGGTTCGGATCTTCCAAAGACTTTTATTTCCCTGTTCGAGAGGGGAACGGGTCTCGAAACACGTGTATAAAAGGCTGTGAATGAGACTGTAACAGTTACGTTACGTTGCATTTTGAAATCACTACATTTCACTCACATTCTTTTTCCCTTTTTAATAGTTACTAAATGGGACTTTTCGTGAAACACTTTGACACGCATTTCCATCGTTCATTCACAATCATGTGCAATATTCAAGGTAAGAAACTGAATGAATGATTCTAGTTGCGCTTTATTCTACTTGGCAAAAATATCCATATTCTTTCCTTATTTACATGTTTACTCTTTTTAAACAGGAAAAAATAACTTGGCTGATGAGACGAGGTTCGAATCTTAGAGTCTCAATCCGACATTTGGAACACGTTTAAAAAATAATATTTTGTTTCGAAATCTATGCATGAAATTCTCATGTCGCCGCGTTATGTTTATCTTATTTTTTCACCTTTGTATTGTTGTAATGCGTTAACTCATCAAATCTACATATTTTGCGCTGCATCCAGAAAATGTTTTATACCATATGTAAATAAAATAGATTTTTGCATTTTAATCGTATCATTGTTATATACTGATTCATTTTACATGTCATTCTAGTTTACTGAAATAGAGATATAAAGCATGCATTTCTAGCAAGCAGTATTGCTAAGGACTTACATATTATGTAGTTGACAGTTTATACAGACACGCAATCAAACACACACAAACTTTTACTCACACACACCCGTGGGATTCATTTCAATCCTCCAAGTTCTCCATAGACAGAACGCAGAACACCCCTCCATGCAGTTCACCAAGGAAAAGGAAAGAACAGCAGAAAGGCCTCGCAGCCATTAACCGGAGGCTTCACGAATATTCAGAAGCCTTCAGGACCTCGCCAACGACGCCTCCTCCGCCGCGCCAGCTCACCCCAGGAACCCTCGCATCCTGTCGAAGGATTCCTCTTTTAGGTGACACTTGTGCCAAGGTGCTTTCACCTGTTTTTATTATATCCTTACTGGTCAGGGGGCTCTTGTTTGTTACTAGTTTCATGTTCGTTTTATCATTTTTTCTCTTGTTTTTCTCTTTTGTAATTCTTTTCATTTCTTCTCTCAATCTTTTTTTGTTCTTCTCTCTTTTCATTTTTTTTTTCTTTTGTTATTGCTCTTTTTATTTACTCTCGCTCTCGATTACCGCAACTTGTCCCTCTCACATTCGCATGGTCAGCTAATGCTCAAAGCGTTTGAAATGGAGAAGAGGAGTCACATATCAACAGGAACCTAATTTCTTCATTAGAGAGCAGGGTTCGGAACTTCCAAACACTTTTATTTCCCTGTTGGAGAGGAAGACGGGTACTCGAAACACGTGTATAAAGGATATAAATGAGACTGTAACAGGTACGTTACGTTGCATTTAGAAATCAGTACGTTTCACTCATTCTTATTTCTCTTTTTTAAGTTACCAAATGGGACTCTCTTCTCCGTGAAACACACTGACACGCATTTCCATCGTACTTTCACAAACATGTGCAATATTCAAGGGAAGAAACTGAATGAATGATTACAGTAACCCTTGATTCTGCTTTGTAATAATATCCATTCATATTTTTTTTCCTTATTCACATTTATTTTTATCTAGGAAAAATAACTACGAATCTTCGAAACACTTTTTGGTCAGTGTTTGGGACCGGCATTTGAAACTCAGCAAAAAATTTAATTTATTTGGAAATCTACTTTGCTTTGAATTCTAATGTCGCCGTGTTATATTTATCTAAGTATCCGTTTCTTCTCTCATTTTCATTTTGTTCTTTTTTCTTTTCATTTTTTTTTCTTCTTTTCTCTTTTGTTATTCTTTATATTTATTTTCGCTTTCGATTACCGCCACCTGTCCCTCTCACATTCGCATGGTCAGCTAATGCTCAAAGCGTTTGTAATGCAGACTTGATGCTGTATAATAATAATCATCATCATAATAATAATAATGCGTCAGCTGTTTGAATATATTTATATATGAAATAACACACGCATAAAAGCCAGACATATTTTATGCTAGAGCATTTTGTTCAACCAGTAATAGAATTATCACTGATATACAAAGAGAAACTTTCATATTTGTAATATCTTGTTATTGGACATTTCAACGACTTTGTGAGGGAATCTATCTGGCCTTTCTTCTAAAACCCCATTTCTATTGCGATAGCTCAATAATAATAATAAATAAAAAAATAACAAATAAATAAATAATAATAATTAGTAAATAAATAACATTAAATAATAATAATAAATAAATAAATATATTAATAATAAATAAAATAATAATAATAATTAATAAATAAATAAATAATAATAATAATAAATAAATAAATAAATAAACAAAAATATAAAATAAAATAAAAAATCTATTCATATAACAGAAGAGGAGCCACATATTAACAGGAAACAAATTTCTTTTTAGAATCAGGGTTCGGAACTTCTAAACACTTATTTCCCTGTTGGAGAGGGAGACGGGTCCTCGAAACACGTGTATAAAGGCTATGAATGAGACTAACAGGTACGTTGCGTTGCATTTGGAAATTACTAGGTTTTTCCTCTGTTTAACAGTCAGTAAATGGGAATCTCTTCTCCGTGAAACACATTGACACGCATTTCCATCGTACTTTCACAAACATGTGCAATATTCAAGGGAAGAAACAATGAATGATTCCAGTTACGCTTAATTCTGCTTTATGAAAATAACCATTCATATTCTTTCCTTAATTACATGTTTACTCTTTTTATCTAGGAAAACAATAAATTGGCTGATGAGGTGGGGTTCGAATCTAAAAAAATAATAAAAAAAAAAAAAGTCCGGCATTTGAAACACAGGTAACAAAAATTCGAATTTGTTTGGAAATCTACTTTGCTTGGACTAATGTCGCCGCGTTACATTTATCTTAGTATTTTCATCACCTTTGTATCACTGTAATGCATTAACTCATCAAATCTACATATTTTACGCTGCATCCAGAAAATGTTTTATATCAAATGTAAATAGATTGTTGCACTTTAACTGTATCATTGTAACATACTAATTCACTTTGCATGTCTTTCTAACGTTCCTAGTGTACAGACATGGATATATAAAGAAACCATTTCTAGCAAGCAGTTTTGCTAAAGCCTCCTCTATATATCATGTAGTACACAGTTCGTACAGATAAAACAATCATACACACACAAGCGTTTACTCACACACCCGTGGGATTCCAGTGGTCAAACCTCCAAGATCTCCTTATACAGAACGCAGAACACCCCTCCATGCAGTTCACCAAGGAAAAGGAAAGAACAGCAGAAAGGCCTCGCATCCATTAACCGGAGGCTTCACGAATATTCAGAAGCCTTCAGGACCTCGTCAACGACGCCTCCTCCGCCTCCGCCGCGCCAGCTCACCCCAGGAACCCTCGCATCCTGTCGAAGGATTCCTCTTGTAGGTGCCGCTTGTGTCAAAGCGCTTTCAATGGATTTTTTTTCTATCGTTTTCCTAATTTGTTTATTTTCCTGCTTTCTTCCCTGTTTAATCCTTTTTTTTTTCTTTCTTTCTTTTTTGCATGTTGGCTTCTCTCATTTCCATTTCTTGTTATTTTTCTCATTTCTTTTTTTTTTATTGCTCTTTTTATTCACTCTCGCTCTCGATTACCGCCACCTGTCCCACTCACATTCGCATGGTCAGTTAATGGTCAATGCTTTTGAAATGCAGACCTGATGCTGTATGGAAAAAAATAATGCGCCAGCTGTTTGAATATACTTATATATAAAAGAATAACACAAACGCATAAAAGGCAGACATATTTTATGCTAGAGCATTTTGTTTAACCAGTAATAGAATTATCACTAATATGCAAAGAGAAAGCTATATATTTTGTAATATTCTGTTATTTAGTAATTATCATCAAGGCTTGAATAAATATGAATTATGAATTTTCTCGCCAAAAGATTGTGGAGATGAAAAAAGGGAAATAGAGAAAAAATAAAAATTTTCTAATATATTTTTCTTCTATTTCTCACATATCTCTTCACCCATGTATTCCTTCACTCTTTTATTGTAACCAAACTCTTTTATGTGCTATTAACAAAGAGAGAGGGAGAGAGTGAGAACGAGAGAGAGGGGGGGTGGGGGAGAGGACATACAGTTTCCTTCTGAATCAGAGAGGCGATGGAAACAAATTGAAGTCTAGCGAGATGCAGTCGATGCCCAGAACCGTATCTGTTCTGCCTTTACCGCCATCTTTTGCTCCCGAGTTTAATCACGAAGTTGGATGAAGTTTCTTTCCCACACTCCGTGACATCTGATCTACATCTGACTGGGA
>NC_091581.1:19510621-19515621 GCF_042767895.1 Penaeus vannamei
GCTTCAAAATTTCTCCCCGTTGGACCTTTAGAAACTGTGGGATCTAGCTAGTTCTGTGTGTTTGTCATGCCACTGTATACTGGCCAATCAAATGAGCTCATGAGACGCAACATATGAGGTTAGGCTCTTCATAACAATGGCACAATATCGCACACCTATTATGAGAGACCCTTTGATGAAAATTCACATGAGGGGAAAAGAATGAGAACATGTATGTATCTGCGTGTATCAGCGTGCGTTAGGGAGCTTGCGAATTTATGCGTGTGTCAGATAAGTACCAAAGGCAGCACATAAATCCCTCGTGGACTCCATCCTTCTCGGGTCCGGCACTGACCGTACCACACGAGTCCCCAAACTCTGAAATTTGACAGTTTGAGAAAAAGTAAAAACAGCGAGACACATGTGGTCTTTGTTAGAGTTTCCCAATGAGTCCCGGATGTTGGAAAAACTCCGGCAGAATTGAGGACGCTGCGGTGCCTGGCCGGCGAGGTGAGGGCGCTGGCGGTGGGCCGACCCGCTGCCGGCACTCCACGGGGCGCTGCGGATAGAGCACTGGCACTATTGCACTGGTTCTGCCGCGAGTGTGGTTGTGGCTGTGAAAACGTGCTTGGAAATCTTGCCGCCTGCAGAGAACGGTGGATTATGAACTGAAGTCCACTGCGGTTTGAGCACGGTCAAAGTTGCACTGTTGTGCCATGTACATCTTCCCATGTTATTTTTGTTTAATAAAATCTTTCAACCGATAAAAGCCGATGCATTCTGGGCTGAATTAATCTAACATTGACAACAGACTACAAACATGGACAAGTCCCATTGTATCTTGAATGAAACCTTTCGTCCATATTTCAATTGTATATATTCGCAAGTGTGAACACAGCTGTCACACTCATAAACTTTAAATATTCAAACACGTGCACATGACAATGCGCGTTTGTTTGAATATTCTAACGGCAAACGTTGATCTGTATCTATCGGGAGGAAAGTTGTGAAGTTCGCGGTTCTTTAACTTCGTTCTTTGGTTATTTTAGCGTTCGGTTTGCACAGTAGTATTTCCATACCTTTTATTTATTAACATTACATATATATATATATATATATATATATATATATATATATATATATATATATATATATATATATATATATATATATATATATATATATATATATATATATATTTATATATATGTGTGTGTGTGTGTGTGTGTGTGTGTGTGTGTGTGTGTGTGTGTGTGTGTGTGTGTGTGTGTGTGTGTGTGTTCTTGCGTTTATTCTAATTCATTTCCTTTTCTTTGCGACCCTCTCTCTCTCTCTCTCTCTCTCCTCTCTCTCTCTCTCTCTCTCTCTCTCTCTCTCCTCTCTCTCTCTCTCTCTCTCTCTCTCTCGCTCTCTCTCTCTGTCCCTCCCTCTCTCTCTTTCTCTCACTCTTTCCCTAACTCTATCTGTTTATCTATCTATGTATCTATCTATCTATCTATCTATCTATGTCTCTGTCCCTCCCTCCCTCTCTTTCTCTCTCCCTCTCTCTCCTTTCTCTACCTCTCTCTCTCTCTCTCTCTCTCTCTCTCTCTCTCTCTCTATCTATCTATCTATCTATCTATCTATCTCTCTATCTATCTGTCTATCTCTCTATCTCTCTTTCTCCATCCTCTTTTTCTCTGTGATTAAGAAATATTTGTTTTTACAAAGATTTTAAAAATCCACTGATTAATGAAAAAATAGAAATAAGAATCAAATTAATATATACGAAAATTAGCACTCCCTCCCCCCCCCCCCTCTCTCTCTCTCTCTCTCTCTCTCTCTCTGTCCCTCCCTTCCTACCTCTCTCTCTCTCTCTCTCTCTCTCTCTCTCTCTCTCTCTCTCTCTCTCTCTCTCTCTCTCTCTCTCTCTCTCTCTCTCTCTCTCTCTGTCCCTCCCTCCTCCCGCCCCCTCTCTCTCTCTCTATCTATCTGACTATCTCTCTCTGTCCCTCCCCCCCCCCCCTCTGTGTGTGTGTGTGTGTGTATGGGTATCTCTTTCTCTATCTATCTATCTATCTATCTATCTATCTATCTATCTATCTTGCTCTCTTAAAGTCTTATTTTATCGGTGCCTTTCTTTTGCGTTTTATACTGCTACTCTTTATCACCATTATCATCCCATCATCACCACCATCACCACTATCATCATAATTCCATTATCACCACCGTCACTAACACCCCCACACCATTATCATCATCATCATCTCACCACCATCACTAACATCATCACCTGTATCATTATCATCCCATCACCACCACCACTATCATCATCATCATCATCATCATCATCATCATCATCATCATCATCATCATCATCATCATCATCATCTTCACCAATACCACTATCATCATCATCATCATCAATATCTTACCACTGAGATTGATATCACTGTCTTTCGTTAAACTCGAAAACATTTGCGTTTTATATTATCTACACCTAAAGTTTAATCTCGACCAATCGTATCAATCATTCATGTATTTATCATTTATTTCTTTGTTTAATTATTAATTCATTGACTTATTTCAATCTAGTATTAACTATCTATTTTTTATTCATTTTTATTTATTATCTATTCCTATTTACCAAGTACTTTATGCTTGATTATACTTTACTTCCTGAATAAATGAATATAAAATCGATTCGATAAATACATAAATCGATAAAAAATTGAAACAATAGATAAATCAATAGACAAATGATAACAAATTAATTCCTAGATAAACAGGTAGATAGATAAATAAAACTGAGAAATAAGCAGTTGAATAAATGAATTTATAGATGAACAAATAAATAAATGAAAAAGCAAATAAAAGTAGGATATAAAATCCACAGGTCATGTATTGCATAATTGATACATACATACATACATACATACACACACACACACACACACACACACACACACACACACACACACACACACACACACACACACACACACATATATATATATATATATATATATATATATATATATATATATATATATATATATATATATATATATATATATATATATATATATATATATATATATATATATATATATATATATATATATATATATATATGTATGTATGTATGTATGTATATGTGTGTGTATATATATATGTATATATATATATATATATATATATATATATATATATATATATATATATATATATATATGAAGTTGGATAACTATTAAATATATAAATATACACATATATATACATATATATGTGTGTATACATGTATATCCATCTATCTACCCACCCATCTATCCATCCATCCAGCTATTCATCCATCCATTTATCTATCTATCCATCTCTTCATGTCTTTTTATCTATAGATTCATCTATGTGCTCATTTATTTATATATCGACTCACTTATTCACTCTATGTAACACCAGTAAAAAAAAAAAAAAAAAAAAAAAAAATATAAAAATAAATATATATATAAATATATATAAATATATATATAAATATATATATATATTATATATATAATATATATATATATATATATATATATATATATATATATATATATATATATATATATATATATATATATATATATATATATATATATATATGTCGTGTATATCGAGCCTTCACGACAATTAACAATATGTATATATAGGGATTAACATACAACATCCTCACAGCCCTGAATATTCTAACTTAGAAATATATTCCTAAAAGTAAGGGAGAGAGAGAAAGAAAAAAAAATTAATCCTGGTTGGCTGGAGGAGTGGAAAGGAAAGTTGCATTGCTGACAAAGGTACACCCGGAGGCGAGGCTGGCTGTGTTCCTGAGAGCAGGTGTGCGTGTAGGTGTGTAGGAGTCAGCCTTGCAGAGACGTCGAGCACGGGAGACATGTTTTAACCCAGTTTTAATACAATTAGTATAGTCTATGTTTTTTTTTTCTAATCTTTCTATTTTTTTTTCTAGGGGGGTGGGGGTGGTTTAAGGTGCGTTACATTTTCTTTTCTGTTCTCTTATTTCCATTCTTCGAGTTTGTTTGAATCTTTTCTGTGATTTATACAATTTGTTTCATGTCCTTTTTATTTTTCATCTTTTTTTTTCTATCTTCCTTCTTCTTTTTTTCTATGATTTATAAAAGTTATTTCTTGTCCTTTTATTCTTCATCCATTTTTATTTATTTATTTATTTATTTATTTTTTACTTTGTTCTTTTTTTCACTCTATTTCTTTCTTTCGTTCTCTTCCGTGAACATCCTGCAACTCATTACCGTCGGACCGAGAGCCATGCAAACGAGCCCCATTATTTAATACACTGAAAAAAAAAAATTGGAACAGCTCCGAATTCATATCTATTTTTCCACCACATAATCTCACATTCGGCCTCATTATACTTCTACAGCGGAGGAGAGAAAGAAAAATGAAAGAAAGAATACACACACACATAGCGAGGAAAACATCACTCGCACATCACTCCAAGTAATGCTGGAACATCTCCTAGAGGAAAGAGGCTAGAAAATTGGAGCAAGACAGCGAACCTCGCGAGAAGAAGCTCCTCTCTCCCTCGCTCCCTCTCGCCACCGACCGGAATTAGCGGGGTGAAAAGTGAAGCTAGCTCGAGACTCTTGCTTCACTCCGTTCTCGCGCCGATGCCTCGTTCGCTGCGCAAGAAAGAGGAGGGATTAATTAAGTCAAATTTCAGAATGGACGAAAGACGTGAAATTATAATGAGAAGAGGTGGGTCATGTATCACTTATTTTATTTGTTTATTGTTGTTTATTAAGTAGGACGACACACGGGGGGTATCATTTGTTGATTTTAGTCATTCATTATCATTCATTACGTAATATTTTAATAAATTTTCTGATAATTATTTAGTAAAACTAACACGGGTTATCTATTACTCATTACTATTATCTATATATTATCTATTGAATGTAACGAGACACGGGTTTATCTCAAGCCCTGTCGAAGAACAAGAACCATCCCTTCCCCTTAACCTGCCTACC
>NC_091581.1:19525621-19555621 GCF_042767895.1 Penaeus vannamei
TTCTCTCGGTGTTTTTTTTTTTTTTTTTTTTTTTTTTTTTTGCTTTTTTTTATATGTGTATGTGTATTTATATATGTGCATATATATGTATGGTGTGTATGTGTATTTATAGGTGTGTATATCTATGTATGGTGTGTATATATACATATATATAGAAATTTTAACGACTTTGTAAAGGAAACTATTCTGTTCCTCATAAACCCCCCATTTTTTTTGCAATGGCTTTAATCGCGCTTTTTAAGGTTACTTAAATAAGAAAATCTTTTTAAATAGCAGGCATTAGAGGAATCACATATTAACAGAAATCTCATTTCTTTTTTAGAGAGCAGGGTTCGAAACCTCCAAACACTTTTATTTCCCTGTTGGAGAGGGAAACGGGTCCTCAAAACACGTGTACAAAGGCTATGATTGAGACTGTAACAGTTACGTTACGTTGCATTTTGAAATCACTACATTTCACCCACATTCTTTTACTCTTTTTAACAGTTACAAAATAGGACTCTGTTCGTAAAATACATTGACTTGAATTTCCATCGTATTACACAAGCATGTGCAATATTCAAGGGAAGAAACTTAATAATTGCAGTTACGCTGGATTCTTAAAAAAAAGAAAAAAAATCTTATTTACATGTTTACTCTTTATCCAGACAAAAATAACTTTGCTGATGAGACGGGGTTCGAATCTTCGAAACACTATTTAGTTAGTGTTTGCGTCCGGCATTTGAAAAACAGATAACAAAAATTCTCATTTGTTTCCAAACCTACTTTGCTTGGAATTCTCTTGTCGCCGCCTTATATTTATCTTAGTATTTGTATCACTTTGTATTGTAATGCGTTAACTCATCAAATCTACATATTTGGCGCTGCATCCAGAAAATGTTTTGGATCATATGTAAATAGGTTTTTGCATTTTAATCGTATCATTGTAACATATTAATTTACTTTGCACGTCATTCTAACGTTCCTAGTGTACAGAAATGGAGATATAAAGCATGCATTTCTAGCAAGCAGTATTGCTAAGGACTTACATATTATGTAGTTGACAGTTTAAACAGACACAATCAAACACACACAAGACAGATACAAACTTTTCTCATACACACACCCGTGGGATTCATGTCAAACCTCCAAGATCTCCATAGGCAGAACGTAGTACACCCCTCCATGCAGTTCACCAAGGAAAAGGAAAGAACAGCAGAAAGGCCTCGCAGCCATTAACCGGAGGCTTCAGGAATATTCAGAAGCCTTCAGGACATCGCCAACGAAGCCTCCGCCTCCGCCGCACCAGCTCACCCCAGGAACCCTCGCATCCTGTCGAAGGATTCTTCTTTTAGGTGACGCTTGTGTGAAGGTGCCCTCACTAGAATTTTTTTGTTTTAATCACATTCTTGTTTTTGTTTTTACTTTTCATTTTTAGTTTCTTGATTCATTTCTGTTTTGTTTGCTTGCTTATCACTTCTTTCATTTCTGTTTTCTTTAATTGTTTCTTGTTATTATTGTTCATGAAGCAGGATAAAAACACCTGAATTGCGTATTTTTAAGGAGTATATTCACCAATCCATTTCACAGCTCACCATCACCCCTGACACGCCACACACCACTCATTTTCACATGATCAAAATATTTTTACAATTCACAGGACCTCTCGCTCTCGATTACCGCCACCTGTCCCTCTCACATTCGCATGGTCAGCTAATGCTCAAAGCGATTGAAATGCAGAGCTGATGGGGGGAAATGCGTCTGCTGTTAGGGTAAAAAATTATAAATAAAGAAATCACACGCATAAAAGGCAGATATATCCTATGTCAGAGCTTTTGTGTTTGGCCAGTGGTGGAATCATCACTGATATACAGAGAAAGCGTTATATTTAGTAAATTCCTTTTGTTCAATAGTGTTCTTGAGATGTTTCATAAAAAAAACATTAATTTTATAATAGCATCTATTTCTCATTTGTGTTCACTCATGTATTCCTTCACTCATTCCTTTTAACAAAACTTTTTAATTTGCATCGATTCTTTAAAAGAGTGAGAGAGGGGACATACAGCTGCTTTCTGAATCCGAGAGGCGATGGAAACAAATTGAAGTCTAGCGAGATGCAGTCGATGCCCAGAACCGTATCTGTTCTGCCTCTCACGTTCGCATGGTTAGCCAATGCTCAAAGCTTTTGAAATGCAGAGCTGATGCTGTATTGAAAAATATTATGCGCCAACTATTTGAATATATTTATATATAAGAGAACAGCACACATAAACGGCAAACACAGGTTATCGTAGAGCACTTTGTGTTGAACTAGCAATGGAATTATCACTGTCATACAAAGAGAAAGCTTTATATTTTGTAATATCTTGTGTTATTCAATAATTATCATCAATGCTTGATTAAATATGAATTATGAATTTTCTCGAGACAAAACAAAAACTGAGATAAAAAAAAATTAAAATAGATTAAAAAACAACACAATTCTCTAATATATTATTCTTCGATTTCTCACACATCACATCATCCATGTGTTCCTTTACTCTTTCATTGTAACCAAATTCATTTTATCTGGTATTAATAAAAGAGAGAAAAAGAGAGTGAGAGAGGGGACATACAGCTTCCTTCTGAATCAGAGGCGATGGAAACAAATTGAAGTCTAGCAAGATGCAGTCGATGCCCAGAACCGTATCTGTTCTGCCTTTACCGCCATCTTTTGCTCCCGAGTTTAATCACGAAGTTGGATGGAAGTTTCTTTCCCAGACTCCGTGACGTCTGATCTACATGTGACTGTGTCGATCGCCGAGGCCGTGAGTCTATGTGTGTGTTTCCATCTCTACTACTCTCGCTGTTTTTTTTTTTTTTTTTTTTTTGTGTGTGTGTGTGTATGTGTATTTATATATGTGCATATATATGTATGGTGCTTATGTGTATTTATAGGTGTGTATATCTATGCATGGTGTGTATATATACATATATATAGAAATTTTAACGACTTTGTAAAGGAAACTATTCTGTTCCTCATAAAACCCCCATTTTTTTGCAATGGCTTTAATCGCGCTTTTAAAGGTTACTTAAATAAGAAAATCTTTTTAAATAGCAGGCATTAGAGGAATCACATATTAACAGAAATCTCATTTCTTTTTTAGAGAGCAGGGTTCGAAACTTCCAAACACTTTTATTTCCCTGTTGGAGAGGGAAACAGGTCCTCAAAACACGTGTACAAAGGCTATGATTGAGACTGTAACAGTTACGTTACGTTGCATTTTGAAATCACTACATTTCACCCACATTCTTTTACTCTTTTTAACAGTTACAAAATAGGACTCTGTTCGTAAAATACATTGACTTGAATTTCCATCGTACTTACACAAGCATGTGCAATATTCAAGGGAAGAAACAATTAATAATTGCAGTTACGCTGGATTCTTTTTAAAAAATCATATATTTCTTACTTACACGTTTACTCTTTAACCAGACAAAAATAACTTTGCTGATGAGACGGGGTTCGAATCTTCGAAACACTATTTGCTTAGTTTTTGCGTCCGGCATTTGAAAAACAGATAACAAAAATTCTCATTTGTTTTCAAACTTACTTTGCTTGGAATTTTCATGTCGCCGCCTTATATTTATCTTAGTATTTGTAACACTTTGTATTGTAATGCGTTAACTCATCAAATCTACATATTTGGCGCTGCATCCAGAAAATGTTTTGGATCATATGTAAATAGGTTTTTGCATTTTAATCGTATCATTGTAACATATTAATTCACTTTGCACGTCATTCTAACGTTCCTAGTGTACAGAAATGGAGATATAAAGCATGCATTTCTAGCAAGCAGTATTGCTAAGGAGTCTAGCCGCCGTGGTGATCGGACGTGTTTTGCCTCCTCTCCGCCGCAGCCTTGCCACTCAGCAAACCATGCATACTCATGGTCCCGCCAAGTCAGAGGGTGATCTGACCCCTACCCCTGGGTCACAGGGGGCCAGCCGGGGGGCCTCCCCGGTGCTTCCTCGGGCAGCTAGCCCGGGCTCTAGTCCCCAGAGCGAAAGGGGACCCCTGGCCCAGGGTAATGCGGCCCCCTCCCAGGGTACCGGGACCTTAGCCCAAGGATATGGGCCCCACGGCAGCATGGGTCAGAGCTGCCTCCCCGCCCACGAGAATGGGCACCCCCATGGCAGCCAGGGTCAAGGCTGCCCCCCCGCCCAGGGAAAAGGGCGTTTAAACAACCCGGACAATGAAAACAGTGAAAAAACAGTGAAAACAACTGAAATCAGAGAAAACAGTGAATACAACACAGAAACAAACAGTGACGATAATAAAGCCATCTATCAGGCAGGCAACACTACCATAGTGCTTAACACGATTCTTTGCTTCATAACGACCAAAAAATCATGGGCACGTTTAGTGTTGTGTAACCAAATTAAGAAATTGTACAGCCCAGAAGAAATAGAAAATGCCTACAACATCGTTCTATTTATATCAGACTCCAGGAAAACTAGAAACATGAATAAAGACATTAAAAGGATGATAAATTTCACAGTGCACACAATGATCGATCATTGCCTAAAGAACGACAATTTAGTGTTTGCCACAACAACCACAGACATCCCCGCCACTGACTGGTCTCCGCCACCAAAGAAAACAAGTATCTCACCTTTTGTGAAAATCTTTCAAAAACAAAAACATCAAGGTATGCAAACACAGCATGAACTTTCTTTCAGCAATCAAGATCTAATTGAAAATAAAATTGATTTGCTAATCGGAATGTTCTCCGAGCAACAATCTGCTATAAACAGCTTGATTAGGCAAGCAGTGACGTCTCCTCAGCCACAGGAATGCGCAGAGGAAGCATCCGTCACAACAACCCCGACCCCATCCCCTCACGCAACATCCGATCTCCCATCCCCAACCCACGATCAATCTGCCTATCAATCTTTCCCTTTCGCATCGCCTCCCCCTGCCAGAATGTCCTTAACCTCAACACCAAATGAACACACGCACAACCATACACCCCCTACAACTCCCACGGCAGTACCCACGCCCAACACCCCTCCTTCCTCTCCCCTCCCCCCTCCTTCCTCTCCCCTCCCCCCTCCTTCCTCTTCCCTCCCCTCTCCTTCCTCCTCCCTCCCCCCACCCCCCTCACCTCCGTCTCACCCCACCCCGACCCCGCGATCCCGTGACCCTGCTGACGGGCCAGCCCCCCCTCGCCCGGTGCCACGCAAGCGATCACCCAACAACGCTGAGGCGTCAACAACCGGCATGAGGAACGAAGCTTCTACACAAGTAACACCCAGAAGAAGCTACGGTAGAAACAGTAGAAGGAAAAACAAGCAAAGACATCTTCCACCAAATCGCCACTGGGAGGATGCCACGCACCACCACGTGCCTGGAGTACCTGCCCCCTCTACTACTCCACAAGCACCACAACTCGTCGTCAACAACTACGCAGAACGATCGGAAACACAACAACAAACAAACGTGCAGCCACAGCCCCACCAAGACGAGGAAGGGTTCGTTCAAGTCAATAGAAAACAAAGAAGAAAAGCAAGAGAGGAACGCCACTCGTCAAAACCCCTGCAAGGTGCCGACCGTCCTCAGGTAGTGTACTTGTATATCACGAGTTGCCATCCGGACACAAACGAGGAAGATATTGAGGACTTCCTTGAAAATAAATTCAACATTATTTCCAATGTGAAAGCTTTTAAAACAAAAATGACACACAATTATTACTCAAGCTTCACAGTCACTATAAGAGGCAAGGATATTCACCCAGATCTTTTCTTAGAGTCCGACGTCTTTCCAGATAATGTAAAGGTGTTCCTAAATAGAAACAAGTACAAAGACGAGCAGGATGTTTGACGCTGTAAGTCCGGCGGTCAAAACACTAAGTACAATCAGAATTGAGCACATCAATGCACAGTCTCTCCTCGGACACTTTGACGAAATTGAATTATTAATTAAGGAGAGAAATATCGATATCCTGTGCATTAGTGAAACTTGGCTTTACCAAGAAATATCAAGCAGTTTCATCAGCATTCCAAACTTTCATATTTACAGATGTGATGCAGGACGTGGAGGTGGAGTCTGCATATATGTAAGAGATACCCTTAAATCAAATAAGATTTCCTCTACAGCTGTAAATGATACAGCAGTAGAGGACATCTGGGTAACCGTACAAAGTAATATGCATCCTTCCATCCTCGTCGGCACAATCTATAGACACCCACATGCTACAGCAGAATCTTTTGAGTATCTTGAAAATATTTTCAGAGAAATGTCATTAAAAAGAAAACCCCTATTCATCCTACGTGACTTAAATGACGATCTAAACAAAACAAATGCAAAACTAACTGGGATAATAAATAAAAATAAATTAAAACAACTTGTAAACAAGCCTACAAGGATAACAGTAACTACCTCTTCTATATTAGATGTCATAATAACAAACAGTCCCGATATTATTCTTCACACAGATGTTATCCCATGCCCAATTGCAGATCACGAGCTTTTAACCTTGATCTTAAATATAGAAAAACCAAAGCGACAACCAGTCACCAAAACTTCTCGTGATCTAACCCATTACGATCCTAAATCACTCTGCGAACATATAGCTAACGAATCATCGCTATTAGATATTTTAGCAACAGATAATGTTGACAGACAAATTGCCACTTTAACAGAAGTGATAAAGAATAGCATAAACGCCTCCGCACCCATTAAAACTAAAACAGTAAAACGTCCACCCGCTCCCTGGATAGATGACAACATCAAGAGAGCCATAAATGATAGAAATAATACTCAGAAAGCTCTCAAGATAAACAGATCTGACACCACCCTTCAGGCTGAATATAAACATAAGAAAAGGAATGTGAAAACACTTATTCATAGTGCGAAAACAAATTATTTCAAAAGTAAGATCAATGAATGCAGAAACGATTCTGCCGAAACATGGAAACTGGTTAAGAAACTAGTGCCAAATAAGAAACAAAACACAGACATTTCCACAAATTCCATAAATGATATAGAACACTTTAATAACTTCTTTGCAGAAGTCGGTAGGCTCACTTACGAACAGACAATCGCCCCCACACATCTACGCAATATAAGTGAAGCAAGGCCTAAAACAAACATTTTCAGACCACAACCAGTAGGACTAGATACAATTATAGTAAGAGTAAAACAGTTAAGAAAAACAAATTCCGTAGGAGCTGATGGCATTGCACAGCGCTTCATAAATGATAGTCTACCAGCAATTGCATACTATCTGACAGTCATCATTAATACATCCATAGTCACCGGTGTCTACCCATCACTTTGGAAACATGGTATCATCACACCTATTTACAAATCCGGTGATACAGACGAAATAAATAATTATCGACCCATCACAATACTGCCGGTAATATCTAAAGTGCTCGAGAAAATAGTCGCGAACCAATTAACAGCATTTTTGGAAGAGAACAACCTTATATCAAACACGCAACACGGGTTTAGAAGTAAATTATCAACCGAAACAGCGTTACTAAAAATCACAAACGAAATTTATAACAACATAGACAACAACCAGATAAATTTGCTCACTTTGTGTGACTTATCTAAGGCCTTTGACAGCGTCAGCCACGAAATCCTTCTCAACAAACTTACAAATCACGGAATTGATAACTTTTGGTTTAAAGATTACTTGTCCGCGAGAACTCAATCAGTCAAAATTCATGAAAAAGTATCATCAAAGAAACAAGTTTCGTTCGGTGTTCCACAAGGCTCCATCCTAGGCCCAATCTTATTCACTATTTTCATCAATGATCTGTCATCAATTGCAAAAGACTGTCTTCTTATTCAGTACGCTGATGACTCTCAATTTCTCCACGCTGCCTCTGTTAACAATTTAAATGAGTTAATAGGGAAAGCTAAACAAACCCTAACAGAAGCAAAACAATACTTTGAAATAAATGGTCTAAAGCTAAATCCACAGAAAACACAATGTATTTTCATAGGCAGCCGTCAGAACATTGCAAAAATACCCATAGATACAATGATAGAATTCCAGGGATGCTACATCAAACCCAGCACAACAGTAAAAAATCTAGGAGTTTACATAGACAGATACATGACATTTGAGACACACATTGACCACATCTACAGGAAAGTAATGGGCACGCTGATATACTTAAATCACATCAAAAATAAAATACCCACAGAAACAAGAATTATTGTTATACAAACACTAGCACTTAGCATAATCAATTACTGCCTAAACATCTGGGGCTCCACAAATAAAACACAAATACAAAGGACACAGAAACTACAGAACTTTGCAGCAAGAGTAGCACTAGGAAATATAAATAAATATGACCACATCACACCACATATCAACACACTAAAATGGCTAAAAGTGCAACAGAAATACAACTATGACACATGCATTCTAATCCATAAAATCATACATGGAATTTACCCACATTGGCTATTACCTATACGGACAACAGGTAACACAACGGGTGTCCAAACAAGGCAAAACAATTGCCTATATATCAAGAGATCAAATACAGAAACCGGGGCAAGAAATATGCTAATCCGAGGACTGGTGACTTGGAACCAATTACCCGAAAATGTAAGAAATATTTCCAACCAAAAGACATTTAAAACAAAAGTGAAAGAACATCTACTGAAATATCAATGACATCAGGCGCATAAACATCAAGCCCAGCACGATATTTCAATCACATATGGTATTATTGTTATGTGTAATTTTGTTCCACAAGCATTGTATAATATCTATGTTCATAGCACCCTATTGCACTGTGTAAACACCTTATATGTAAAGAGAATACCCATTGTAATTAATGGAATAAAGTATTTGAACTTGAACTTGAACTTGAACTTACATATTATGTAGTTGACAGTTTAAACAGACACAATCAAACACACACAAGACAGATACAAACTTTTCTCACACACACACCCGTGGGATTCATGTCAAACCTCCAAGATCTCCATAGACAGAACGTAGTACACCCCTCCATGCAGTTCACCAAGGAAAAGGAAAGAACAGCAGAAAGGCCTCGCAGCCATTAACCGGAGGCTTCAGGAATATTCAGAAGCCTTCAGGACATCGCCAACGACGCCTCCTCCGCCGCACCAGCTCACCCAAGGAACCCTCGCATCCTGTCGAAGGATTCTTCTTTTAGGTGACGCTTGTGTGAAGGTGCCCTCACTAGAATTTTTTTGTTGTTTTAATCACATTCTTGTTTTTGTTTTTACTTTTCATTTTTACTTTCTTGATTCATTTCTGTTTTGTTTGCTTGCTTATCACTTCTTTCATTTCTGTTTTCTTTAATTGTTTCTTGTTATTATTGTTCATGAAGCAGGATAAAAACACCTGAATTGCGTATTTTTAAGGAGTATATTCACCAATCCATTTCACAGCTCACCATCACCCCTGACACGCCACACACCAATCATTTTCAAATAATCAAAATATCTTTACAATTCACAGGAGTTCTCGCTCTCGATTACCGCCACCTGTCCCTCTCACATTCGCATGGTCAGCTAATGTTCAAAGCGTTTGAAATGCAGAGCTGATGGGGGGAAATGCGTCTGCTGTTAGGGTAAAAAATTACAAATAAAGAAATCACACGCATAAAAGGCAGATATATTCTATGTCAGAGCTTTTGTGTTTGGCCAGTGGTGGAATCATCACTGATATACAGAGAAAGCGTTTATTTAGTAAATTCCTTTTGTTCAATAGTGTTCTTGAGATGTATCATAAAAAAAAAAACATCTAATTTTATAATAGCATCTATTTCTCATTTGTGTTCACTCATGTATTCCTTCACTCATTCCTTTTAACAAAACTTTTTAATTTGCATCGATTCTTTAAAAGAGTGAGAGAGGGGACTTACAGCTGCCTTCTGAATCCGAGAGGCGATGGAAACAAATTGAAGTCTCGCGAGATGCAGTCGATGCCCAGAACCGTATCTGTTCTGCCTCTCACGTTCGCATGGTCAGCCAATGCTCAAAGCGTTTGAAATGCAGAGCTGATGCTGTATTGAAAAATATTATGCGCCAACTATTTGAATATATTTATATATAAGAGAACAGCACACATAAACGGCAAACACAGGTTATCGTAGAGCACTTTGTGTTGAACTAGCAATGGAATTATCACTGTCATACAAAGAGAAAGCTTTATATTTTGTAATATCTTGTGTTATTCAATAATTATCATCAATGCTTGATTAAATATGAATTATGAATTTTCTCGAGACAAAACAAAAACTGAGATATAAAAAAATTAAAATAGATTAAAAAACAACACAATTCTCTAATATATTATTCTTCGATTTCTCACACATCACATCATCCATGTGTTCCTTTACTCTTTCATTGAAACAAATTCATTTTATCTGGTATTAATAAAAGAGAGAAAAAGAGAGTGAGAGAGGGGACATACAGCTTCCTTCTGAATCAGAGGCGATGGAAACAAATTGAAGTCTAGCAAGATGCAGTCGATGCCCAGAACCGTATCTGTTCTGCCTTTACCGCCATCTTTTGCTCCCGAGTTTAATCACGAAGTTGGATGGAAGTTTCTTTCCCAGACTCCGTGACATCTGATCTACATCTGACTGTGTCGATCGCCGAGGCCGTGAGTCTATGTGTGTTTCCATCTCTACTACTCTCGCTGTTTTTTTTTTTTTTTTTTTTTTTGTATGTGTATTTATATATGTGCATATATATGTATGGTGTGTATGTGTATATATAGGTGTGTATATCTATGCATGGTGTGTATATATACATATATATAGAAATTTTAACGACTTTGTAAAGGAAACTATTCTGTTCCTCATAAAACCCCCATTTTTTTGCAATGGCTTTAATCGCGCTTTTTAAGGTTACTTAAATAAGAAAATCTTTTTAAATAGCAGGCATTACAGGAATCACATATTAACAGAAATCTCATTTCTGTTTTAGAGAGCAGGGTTCGAAACTTCCAAACACTTTTATTTCCCTGTTGGAGAGGGAAACAGGTCCTCAAAACACGTGTATAAAGGCTATGATTGAGACTGTAACAGTTACGTTACGTTGCATTTTGAAATCACTACATTTCACCCACATTCTTTTACTCTTTTTAACAGTTACAAAATAGGACTCTGTTCGTAAAATACATTGACTTGAATTTCCATCGTACTTACACAAGCATGTGCAATATTCAAGGGAAGAAACAATTAATAATTGCAGTTACGCTGGATTCTTTTTAAAAAATCATATATTTCTTACTTACACGTTTACTCTTTAACCAGACAAAAATAACTTTGCTGATGAGACGGGGTTCGAATCTTCGAAACACTATTTGGTTAGTGTTTGCGTCCGGCATTTGAAAAACAGATAACAAAAATTCTCATTTGTTTCCAAACTTACTTTGCTTGGAATTTTCATGTCGCCGCCTTATATTTATCTTAGTATTTGTAACACTTTGTATTGTAATGCGTTAATTCATCAAATCTACATATTTGGCGCTGCATCCAGAAAATGTTTTGTATCATATGTAAATAGGTTTTTGCATTTTAATCGTATCATTGTAACATATTAATTCACTTTGCACGTCATTCTAACGTTCTTAGTGTACAGAAATGGAGATATAAAGCATGCATTTCTAGCAAGCAGTATTGCTAAGGACTTACATATTATGTAGTTGACAGTTTAAACAGACACAATCAAACACACACAAGACAGATACAAACTTTTCTCACACACACACCCGTGGGATTCATGTCAAACCTCCAAGATCTCCATAGACAGAACGTAGTACACCCCTCCATGCAGTTCACCAAGGAAAAGGAAAGAACAGCAGAAAGGCCTCGCAGCCATTAACCGGAGGCTTCAGGAATATTCAGAAGCCTTCAGGACATCGCCAACGACGCCTCCTCCGCCGCGCCAGCTCACCCAAGGAACCCTCGCATCCTGTCGAAGGATTCTTCTTTTAGGTGACGCTTGTGTGAAGGTGCCCTCACTAGAATTTTTTTGTTGTTTTAATCACATTCTTGTTTTTGTTTTTACTTTTCATTTTTACTTTCTTGATTCATTTCTGTTTTGTTTGCTTGCTTATCACTTCTTTCATTTCTGTTTTCTTTAATTGTTTCTTGTTATTATTGTTCATGAAGCAGGATAAAAACACCTGAATTGCGTATTTTTAAGGAGTATATTCACCAATCCATTTCACAGCTCACCATCACCCCTGACACGCCACACACCACTCATTTTCACATGATCAAAATATTTTTACAATTCGCAGGAGTTCTCGCTCTCGATTACCGCCACCTGTCCCTCTCACATTCGCATGGTCAGCTAATGTTCAAAGCGTTTGAAATGCAGAGCTGATGGGGGGAAATGCGTCAGCTGTTAGGGTAAAAAATTATAAGTAAAGAAATCACACGCAAAGGCAGATATATTCTATGTCAGAGCTTTTTGTGTTTGGCCGGTGGTGGAATCATCACTGATATACAGAGAAAGCGTTATATTTAGTAAATTCCTTTTGTTCAATAATGTTCTTGAGATGTTTCACAAAAAAAAAAAAATCTAATTTTATAATAGCATCTATTTCTCATTTGTGTTCACTCATGTATTCCTTCACTCATTCCTTTTAACCAAACTTTTTAATTTGCATCGATTCTTTAAAAGAGTGAGAGAGGGGACATACAGCTGCTTTCTGAATCCGAGAGGCGATGGAAACAAATTGAAGTCTCGCGAGATGCAGTCGATGCCCAGAACCGTATCTGTTCTGCCTCTCACGTTCGCATGGTCAGCCAATGCTAAAAGCGTTTGAAATGCAGAGCTGATGCTGTATGGAAAAAAAAAATATGCGCCAACTATTTGAATATATTTATATATAAAAGAACAGCACACATAAACGGCAAACACATGTTATCGTAGAGCACTTTGTGTTGAACTAGCAATGGAATTATCACTGACATACAAAGAGAAAGCTTTATATTTTGTAATATCTTGTGTTATTCAATAATTATCATCAATGCTTGATTAAATATGAATTATGAATTTTCTCGAGAGAAAAAAAAACAAACTCATTTTATCTGGTACTAACAAAAGAGAGAAAGAGAGGGTGAGAGAGAGGACATGCAGCTGCCTTCTGAAGCCGAGAGGCGATGGAAACAAATTGAAGTCTCGCGAGATGCAGTCGATGCCCAGAACCGTATCTGTTCTGCCTTTACCGCCATCTTTTGCTCCCGAGTTTAATCACGAAGTTGGATGGAAGTTTCTTTCCCAGACTCCGTGACATCTGATCTACATCTGACTGGGAGGGAAAGGCAATTTGCTGTGTCGATCGCCGAGGCCGTGTGTGCATGTGTGTGTTTCCATCTCTACTTGTCTCGCTGTTTCTCCTTCTTTTTCTATATGTGTGTACGTGTTTTTTTGTTTGTTTGTTTTTTTGTGTGTGTGCGTATGTGTATTTATAGGTGTATATCTATGTATGGTGTATATATACATAAATATATTAGACATTTCAACCTCCATTTCGTTTGCAATGGCTATAATCGCGCTTTTTAAGGTTACTTAAATAAGAAAATCTTTTCAAATAGCAGGCATTAGAGGAATCACATATTAACAGAAATCTCATTTCTTTTTTTAAAGAGGAGGGTTCGAAACTTCCAAACACTTATTTCCCTGTTGGAGAGGGAAACGGGTCCTCAAAACACGTGTACAAAGGCTATGATTGAGACTGTAACAGTTACGTTACGTTGCATTTGGAAATCACTACATTTCACCCACATTCTTTTACTCTTTTAACAGTTACTAAATGGAACTCTGTTCGTGAAATACATTGACTTGAATTTCCATCGTACATACACAAGCATGTGCAATATTCAAGGGAAGAAACAATTAATAATTGTAGTTACTCTGGATTCTTTTTAAAAAATCATATGTTTCTTATCTACACGTTTACTCTTTATCCAGACAAAAATAACTTTGCAGATGAGACGGGGTTCGAATCTCCGAAACACTTTTTGGTTAGTGTTTGCGTCCGGCATTTGAAAAACAGATAACAAAAATTCTCATTTGTTTCCAAACCAACTTTGCTTGGAATTTTCATGTCGCCGCCTTATATTTATCTTAGTATTTTTATCACTTTATATTATTGTAATGCGTTAACTCATCAAATTTACATATTTTGCGTTGCATCCAGAAAATGCTTTATATCACATGTAAATAGGTTTTTGCATTTTAATCGTATCATTGTAACATATTATTTCACTTTGCACGTCATTCTAACGTTCCTAGTGTACAGAAATAAAGCATGCATTTCTAGCAAGCAGTATTGCTAAGGACTTACATATGTAGTTGACAGTTTAAACAGACACACAATCAAACACACACAAGACACACACAAACTTTTACTCACACACACCCGTGGGATTCATTTCAATCCTCCAAGTTCTCCATAGACAGAACGCAGGACACCCCTCCATGCAGTTCACCAAGGAAAAGGAAAGAACAGCAGAAAGGCCTCGCAGCCATTAACCGGAGGCTTCATGAATATTCAGAAGCCTTCAGGACCTCGCCTACGACGCCTCCTCCGCCTCCGCCGCGCCAGCTCACCCCAGGAACCCTCGCATCCTGTCGAAGGATTCCTCTTTTAGGTGAAACTTGTGTCAAAGTGGTTTCACTGGTTTATATATATATATATATATATATATATATATATATATATATATATAATCCTTTGTTTATTTCGTTATTTTTGTTTAATTCCCCTATTTTAGTTTCTTCTTACTTTTTCTTTCTTTTTTCTCTTATGTTATTCTTTTTGTTTACTCTCGTCGATTACCGCCACCTGTCCCTCCCACATTCACACGGTCAGCTAATGCTCAAAGTGTTTGAAATGCAGAGCTGATGCTGTATGGAAAAAAAATTATGCGCCAACCGTTTGAATATATTTATATATAAAAGAATAGCACACATAAACGGCAAACATATGTTATGCAAGAGCTTTTTGTGTTGAACTAGCAATGGAATTATCACTGACATACAAAGAGAAAGCTTTATATTTTGTAAATTCTTGTGCTATTCAATAATTATCATCAAGGCTTGAATAAATATGATTTATGAATTTTCTCGAAAAAAACTGAAATAAAGAAATAAAAATAGATTTTAAAAAATAACACAATTCTTTAATATATTCTTCTTCGATTTATCACACATCACATCATCCATGTGTTCCTTTACTCTTTTATTGTAACCAAACTCATTTATTTGGGGTTAACAAAAGAGAGACTGAGAGAGGGGGGGGGGACATACAGCTACCGGAGGCTTCATGAATATTCAGAAGCCTTCAGGACCTCGCAAGCGATCCCTCCTCTGCCTCCTTCGCGCCAGCTCACCCAGGAAGCCTCGCATCCTGTCGAAGGATTCCTCTTTTAGGTGCCGCTTGTGTCAAAGTGCTCTCACTAGATTTTTCTTTTTTATCAGTCTTGTTTTTGTTTTTACTTTTACTTTCTTACTTCTTGTTTCATTCCTGTTTTGTTTGTTTGTTTGCTTATCTCTTCTTTCATTATTTCTCTTTTTTTATTTTGTTCATTGTTTTATGTTATTATTGTTCTTAAAGCAGGATAAAAACACCTGAATTGCGTATTTTTAAGAAGAATTTTCACCAATCCTTTTCACAGCTCACCATCACCCCTGACACGCCACACATCACTCATTTTCACATGATCAAAATATCTTTACAATTCACAGGACCTCTCGCTCTCGATTACCGCCACCTGTCCCTCTCACATTCGCATGGTCAGCTAATGCTCAAAGCGATTGAAATGCAGAGCTGATGGGGAAAATGCGTCAGCTGTTAGGGTAAGAAATTATAAATAAAGAAATCACTCGCAAAAAAGGCAGATATTTTCTATGTCAGAGCTTATTGTGTTTGGCCAGTGGTGGAATTATCACTGATATACAGAGAAAGCGTTATATTTTGTAAATTCCTTTTGTTCAATAATTATCAAGAGTTCAATTTAGAAAAAAATGTTCTTGAGATGCCCCTTAAAAATAATAATAATATAATAATAATAATCCGAATGAGATTAAAAATATACATATCTATTTTTATAATAGCATCTTCTATTTCTCATTTATGAGTTCACCCATGTATTCCTCCACTCATTCCTTTTAACTAAACTTTTTAATTTGCATCGATTCTTTATATGAGTGAGAGAGGGGACTTACAGCTGCCTTCTGAATCAGAGAGGCGATGGAAACAAATTGAAGTCTAGCGAGATGCAGTCGATGCCCAGAACCGTATCTGTTCTGCCTTTACCGCCATCTTTTGCTCCCGAGTTTAATCACGAAGTTGGATGGAAGTTTCTTTCCCAGACTCCGTGACATCTGATCTACATCTGACTGGGAGGGAAAGACAATTTGCTGTGTCGATCGCCGAGGCCGTGTGTGCGTGTGTGTCCACCTCTACCGATCTAGCTGTTTCCATCATTATATGTGCGTCAGTGTGTGTGTGCGTGTGTGTCTATGTATGTGTATCTGTATGTATATATACATGTGTATATACATTTATATATTGTGTGTATATATATATTGAACATTTCAACGCTTTTATAAAGGATTTTTTTTTTCTTATTTTCCAAAAAAAAAAAAAAAAAAAAAAAAAAAAAACATGGCTAAAGTGATCGCGCTTTTTAAGATTATTTAGAAAAAAAAATCTTTTCAAATAGCAGGTATCAGAGGAGTCGCATATTAACAGGAAACTAATTTCTTTTCAGTAGGCAGCGTTCGGAACTTCCAAACACTTTTACTTCCCTGTTGGAGAGGGAGACGGGTCCTCGAAACACGTGTAAAAAGGCTATGAATGAGACTGCAACAGATACATTACGTTGCATTTGGAAATCACGTTTCACTCACATTCATTTTCTCTTTTTAACAGTTATTAATGAGACTCTCTTCTCACAGTTAACAAAAAATTCTTATTTGTTTGTTTTATACCATGTGTAAATAGATTTTTGCATTTTAATCGTATAATTGTCACCCAGGAAGCCTCGCATCCTGTCGAAGGCTTCTTTTAGGTGACGCTTGTGTCAAATTGCTTTCACTGGATGGTTTAGAATTTTTATTATAATCCTAACTTTTTTATTTCGTTCTTTTTGTTTAATTCCCCTCTTTTAGTTGTTTGTTTCTTCTTACTTTTTCTCTTTTCTTCTCTTTTGTTATTTCTTTTATTTACTCTCGTTCTCGATTACCGCCACCTGTCCCTCTAACATCCGCATGGTCAGCTAATGCTCAAAGCGTTTGAAATGCAGACCTGATATTGTATGGAAAAAAATATGCGCCAGCTGTTTGAATATATTTATATCTAAAAGAATAACACACGCATAAAATGCAGACGTACTTTATGCTTTGTGTTTAACCAGTTATGAAATTATCATTAATATAACATAAGGGAAGTGAACGATACAGGCAGCCGTAAGGCCATCATCACAGCAGTAGAAAGTCCTCGCCTGAAGATCACGACTCGCAGCCATTAACCGGAGGCTTCATGAATATTCAGAAGCCTTCAGGACCTCGCCAACGACGCCTCCTCCGCTCCGCCGCGCTAGCTCACCCCAGGAACCCTCGCATCCTGTCGAAGGATTCCTCCTTTAGGTGACGCTTGTGTCAAAGTGCTTTCGCTGGAATTCTTTCTTTGTTGTTTTTATCACATTCTTGTTTTTGTTTTTACTTTTCATTTTTTTTTCATTCTTGATTCATTCCTGTTTTGTTTGTTTGCTTGCCTATCTCTTCTTTCATTTCTTTTTTTTTATTGTTTCTTGTTATTATTATTCATAAAGCAGGACAAAAATGCCTGAATTGCGCATTTTTAAGAAGTATTTTCACCAATCCATTTCACAGCTCACCATCACCCCTGACACGCCACACACCACTCATTTTCACATGATCAAAATATCTTTACAATTCACAGGAGCTCTCGCTCTCGATTACCGCCACCTGTCCCTCTCACATTCGCATGGTCAGCTAATGCTCAAAGCGTTTGGAATGCAGAGCTGATGGGGGGAAATGCGTCAGCTGTTAGGGTAAAAAATTATAAATAAAGAAAATATCACTCGCCTAAAAGCCTAAAAGCCAGATATATTCTATGTTAGAGCTTTTTGTGTTTGGCCAGTGGTGGAATTATCACTGATATATAGAGAAAGCGTTTTATTTTGTAAATTCCTTTTGTTCAATAATTATCAAGAGTTCAATTTGGGGGAAAAAATGTTCTTGAGATGCCTCTTAAAAATATATATAATAACAATAATAATAATAATCCGAATGAGATTAAAAATATACATATATTCAATTTTATAATAGCATCTATTTCTCATTTATGTGTTCACCCATGTATTCCTTCACTCATTCCTTTTAACCAAACTTTTTAATTTGCATCGAATCTTTAAAAGAGTGAGAGAGGGGACACACAGCTGCCTTCTGAAGCCGAGAGGCGATGGAAACAAATTGAAGTCTAGCGAGATGCAGTCGATGCCCAGAGCCGTATCTGTTCTGCCTTTACCGCCATCTTTTGCTCCCGAGTTTAATCACGAAGTTGGATGGAAGATTCTTTCCCAGACTCCGTGACATCTGATCTATATCTGTCTGGAAGGGAAAGGCAATTTGCTGTGTCGATCGCCGAGGCCGTGTGTGCATGTGTGTTTCCATCTCTACTTCTCTCGTTGTTTCTCCCTATTTTACTATGTGTGTGTACGTGTGTTTTTTTATATTTGTGTATGTGTATTTATATGTGTATATCTATGTATGGTGTGTATATATACATATATATAGTAGACATTTTAACGACTTTGTAAAGGAAACTATTGTTTCTCATAAAACCCCATTTCTTTTGCAATGGCTATAATCGCGCTTTTTAAGGATACTTAAATAAGAAAATCGTTTCAAATAGCAGGCATCAGAGGAATCACATATTAACAGAAATCTCATTTCTTTTTTAGAGAGTAGGGTTCGGAACTTCCAAACACTTTTATTTCCCTGTTGGAGAGGGAAACAGGTCCTCAAAACACGTGTATAAAGGTTATGATTGAGACTGTAACAGTTACGTTACGTTGCATTTGGAAATCACTACATTTCACCCACATTCTTTTACTCTTTTTAACAGTTACAAAATAGGACTCTGCTCGTAAAATACATTGACTTGAATTTCCATCGTACTTACACAAGCATGTGCAATATTCAAGGGAAGAAACTTAATAATTGCAGTTACGCTGGATTCTTAAAAAAAAAAAAAAAAAAAAAAAAAAAAATTCTTATTTACATGTTTACTCTTTATCCAGACAAAAATAACTTGGCTAATGAGACGGGGTTCGAATCTTCGAAACACTATTTAGTTAGTGTTTGCGTCCGGCATTTGAAAAACAGATAACAAAAATTCTCATTTGTTTCCAAACCTACTTTGCTTGGAATTCTCTTGTCGCCGCCTTATATTTATCTTAGTATTTGTATCACTTTGTATTGTAATGCGTTAACTCATCAAATCTACATATTTGGCGCTGCATCCAGAAAATGTTTTGTATCATATGTAAATAGGTGTTTGCATTTTAATCGTATCATTGTAACATATTAATTTACTTTGCACGTCATTCTAACGTTCCTAGTGTACAGAAATGGAGATATAAAGCATGCATTTCTAGCAAGCAGTATTGCTAAGGACTTACATATTATGTAGTTGACAGTTTAAACAGACACAATCAAACACACACAAGACATACAAACTTTTCTCATACACACACCCGTGGGATTCATGTCAAACCTCCAAGATCTCCATAGGCAGAACGTAGTACACCCATCCATGCAGTTCACCAAGGAAAAGGAAAGAACAGCAGAAAGGCCTCGCAGCCATTAACCGGAGGCTTCAGGAATATTCAGAAGCCTTCAGGACCTCGCCAACGACGCCTCCTCCGCCGCGCCAGCTCACCCCAGGAACCCTCGCATCCTGTCGAAGGATTCTTCTTTTAGGTGACGCTTGTGTGAAAGTGCCCTCACTAGAATTTTTTTGTTTTAATCACATTCTTGTTTTTGTTTTTACTTTTCATTTTTACTTTCTTGATTCATTTCTGTTTTGTTTGCTTGCTTATCACTTCTTTCATTTCTGTTTTCTTTAATTGTTTCTTGTTATTATTGTTCATGAAGCAGGATAAAAACACCTGAATTGCGTATTTTTAAGGAGTATATTCACCAATCCATTTCACAGCTCACCATCACCCCTGACACGCCACACACCAATCATTTTCAAATGATCAAAATATTTTTACAATTCACAGGAGCTCTCGCTCTCGATTACCGCCACCTGTCCCTCTCACATTCGCATGGCCAGCTAATGCTCAAAGCGTTTGAAATGCAGAGCTGATGGGGGGAAATGCGTCAGCTGATAGGGTAAAAAATTACAAATAAAGAAATCACTCGCATAAAAGGCAGATATATTCTATGTCAGAGCTTTTGTGTTTGGCCAGTGGTAGAATCATCACTGATATACAGAGAAAGCGTTATATTTTGTAAATTCCTTTTGTTCAATAATGTTCTTGAGATGTTTCATAAAAAAAAAACATATCTAATTTTATAATAGCATTTAATTCTCATTTGTGTTCACCCATGTATTCCTTCACTCATTCCTTTTAACCAAACTTTTTAATTTGCATCGATTCTTTAAAAGAGTGACAGAGGGGACACACAGCTGCCTTCTGAATCCGAGAGGCGATGGAAACAAATTGAAAGTCTAGCGAGATGCAGTCGATGCCCAGAACCGTATCTGTTCTGCCTTTACCGCCATCTTTTGCTCCCGAGTTTAATCACGAAGTTGGATGGAAGTTTCTTTCCCAGACTCCGTGACATCTGATCTACATCTGACTGGGAGGGAAAGGCAATTTGCTGTGTCGATCGCCGAGGCCGTGTGTGCATGTGTGTGTTTCCATCTCTACCTCTCTAGCGGTTTCTTTCTGATCTTATGTGTGCGTATGTGTTTATGTTCGTGTGTCTCTGTATGTAAATATAAGTGTGTGTGTATATATTTATGGTGTGTATATACATATATATATTGAACTTTATAACGACTTTGTATAGGAAACTATGGAGCATTTATAAAACCCCATTTCTTTTGCAATGGACATAATGATCGGGCTTTATAAGTTTACTTAAAAAAGAAATGAAAAGAAAAAAAGCAGGCATCACATATTAACAGGAAACTAATTTCTTTTCAGTAAGCAGGGTTCGCATCTTCCAAACACTTTTATTTCCCTGTTGGAGAGGGAGACGGGTCCTCGAAACACGTGTATAAAGGCTATGAATAAGACTATAACAGTTACGTTACGTTGCATTTTGAAATCACTACATTTCACTCACATACTTTTTCCCTTTTTAATAGTTACTAAATGGGACTTTTCGTGAAACACATTGACACGCATTTCCATCGTACATTCACAAACATGTGCAATATTCAAGGGAAGAAACTGAATGAATGATTCTAGTTGCGCTTTATTCTACTTGGCAAAAATATCCATTCATATTCTTTCCTTATTTACATGTTTACTATTTTTAAACAGGAAAAAATAACTTGGCTGATGAGACGGGGTTTGAATCTTAGTGTTTGATTCCGGCATTTGAAACACGGTTAAGAAAAAATAATTTGTTTCGAAATATATGCATGAAATTCTCACGTCGCCGCATTATATTTATCTTATTATTTTTTCACCTTTGTATTGTTGTAATGCGTTAACTCATCAAATCTACATATTTTGCGCTGCATCCAGAAAATGCTTTATATCATATGAAAATAGGTTTTTGCATTTCAATCGTATCATTGTAACATATTAATTCACTTTGCACGTCATTCTAACGTTCCTAGTGTACAGAAATGGAGATATAAAGCATGCACTTCTAGCAAGCAGTATTGCATATATTACATTACAATATTACATATTATGTAGTTGACAGTTTAAACAGACACACAATCAAACACACACAAACTTTTACTTACACACACCCGTGGGATTCAAGTCGGCAAACCTCCAAGATCTCCTTAGACAGAACGCAGTACACCCCACTATGCAGTTCACCAAGGAAAAGGAAAGAACAGCAGAAAGGCCTCGCAGCCATTAACCGGAGGCTTCAGGAATATTCAGAAGCCTTCAGGACCTCGCCAACGAAGCCTCCTCCGCCTCCGCCGCGCTAGCTCACCCCAGGAACCCTCGCATCCTGTCGAAGGATTCCTATTTGAGGTGCCGCTTGTGTCAAGGTGCGCTCACTTTTTTATGATTTCCTTACAGGTCAGGGGCCTCTTGTTTGTTACTAGTTTCATTTTCATTTTATTTTTTCTTTTCTTTTTCTCTTTTGTAATTTTTTCGTTTCTTCTCTCATTCTCATTTTATTTTATTATTCTTTTTCCTCTCTTTTGTTATTGCTCTTTTTATTTACTCTCGCTCTCGATTACTGCCACCTGTCCCTCTCACATCCGCATGGTCAGCCAATGCTCAAAGCGTTTGAAATGCAGAGCTGATGCTGTATGGAAAAAAAAAATTATGCGCCAACTGTTTGAATATATTTATATATAAAAGAATAGCACACATAAACGGCAAACATATGTTATGCAAGAGCTTTTTGTGTTGAACTAGCAATGGAATTATCACTGACATACAAAGAGAAAGCTTTATATTTTTTAATATCTTGTGTTATTCAATAAGCATCATCAAGGCTTGAATAAATATGAATCATGAATTTTCTCGAAAAAAAGATTAAAAAATAAAAATAGATTTAAAAAAATACACAATTCTCTAATATATTATTCTTCGATTTCTCACACAGCACATCATCCATGTGTTCCTTTACTCTTTAATTGTAACCAAACTCATTTTATCTGGTACTAACAAAAGAGAGAAAGAGAGGGTGAGAGAGAGGACATGCAGCTGCCTTCTGAATCCAAGAGGCGATGGAAACAAATTGAAGTCTCGCGAGATGCAGTCGATGCCCAGAACCGAATCTGTTCTGCCTTTACCGCCATCTTTTGCTCCCGAGTTTAATCACGAAGTTGGATGGAAGTTTCTTTCCCAGACTCCGTGACATCTGATCTACATCTGACTGGGAGGGAAAGGCAATTTGCCGTGTCGATCGCCGAGGCCGTGTGTGCATGTGTCCATCTCTACCTCTCTAGCGGTTTCTTTCTAATCTTATATATGTGTGTGCGTATGTGTTTATGTTCGTGTGTCTCTGTATGCATATATAAGTGTATTTATATATATATATATATATATATATATATATATATATATATATATATATATATATGGTGTATATATACATATATATATTGAACTTTTTAACGACTTTGTACAGGAAACTATTGAGACTTTCTTATAAAAACCCCATTTCTTTTGCAATGGATATAATGGCCGTGTTTTTTATGGTTACTTAAAAAAGAAAAGAAAAAAAACAGGCATCACATATTAAGCTAATTTCTCTTCAGTAAGCAGGGTTCGGATCTTCCAAACACGTTTATTTCCCTGTTCGAGAGGGGAACGGGTCTCGAAACACGTGTATAAAGGCTGTGATTGAGACTGTAACAGTTACTTTACGTTGCATTTTGAAATCACTACATTTAACTCACATTCTTTTTCCCATTTTAATAGTTACTAAATGGGACTTTTCGTGAAACACTTTGACACGCATTTCCACCGTACATTCACAATCATGTGCAATATTCAAGGGAAAAAAACTGAATGAATGATTGTAGTTACGCTTGATTCTACTTGGCAAAAATATCCATATTCTTTCCTTATTTACATGTTTACTCTTTTTAAACAGGAAAAAATAACTTGGCTAATGAGACGAGGTTCGAATCTTAGAGTCTCAATCCGACATTTGGAACACGTTTAAAAAAAAAAAATATTTTGTTTCGAAATCTATGCATGAAATTCTCATGTCGCCGCCTTATATTTATCTTAGTATTTTTTCACCTTTGTATTGTTGTAATGCGTTAACTCATCAAATCTACATATTTTGCGCTGCATCCAGAAAATGTTTTATATCATATGTAAATAAAATAGATTTTTGCATTTTAATCGTATCATTGTTATATACTGATTCATTTTACATGTCATTCTAGTTTACTGAAATGGAGATATAAAGCATGCATTTCTAGCAAGCAGTATTGCTAAGGACTTACATATTATGTAGTTGACAGTTTAAACAGACACAATCAAACACACACAAGACAGATACAAACTTTTACTTACACACACACCTGTGGGATTCATTTCAAACCTCCAAGATCCCCATAGACAGAACGCAGTACACCTTTCCATGCAGTTCACCAAGGAAAAGGAAAGAACAGCAGAAAGGCCTCGCAGCCATTAACCGGAGGCTTCATGAATATTCAGAAGCCTTCAGGACCTCGCCTACGACGCCTCCTCCGCCTCCGCCGCGCTAGCTCACCCCAGGAACCCTCGCATCCTGTCGAAGGATTCCTCTTTTAGGTAACGCTTGTGCCAAGGTGCTTTCACCTGATTTTATGATTTCCTTATTGGTCAGGGGGCTCTTGTTTGTTACTAGTTTCATGTTCGTTTTATCATTTTTTCTTTTCTTTTTCTCTTTTGTAATTCTTTTCGTTTCTTCCCTCATTCTCATTTTGTTCTTTTCTCTTTTCATTTTTTTTTTCTTTTGTTATTGCTCTTTTTATTTACTCTCGCTCTCGATTACCGCAACTTGTCCCTCTCACATTCGCATGGTCAGCTAATGCTCAAAGCGTTTGAAATGGAGAAGAGGAGTCACATATCAACAGGAAACTAATTTCTTCATTAGAGAGCAGGTTTCGGAACTTCCAAACACTTTTATTTCCCTGTTGGAGAGGAAGACGGGTCCTCGTAACACGTGTATAAAGGCTATGGATGAGACTGTAACAGGTACGTTACGTTGCATTTAGAAATCACTACGTTTCACTCATTCTTATTTCTCTTTTTTAAGTTACCAAATGGGACTCTCTTCTCCGTGAAACACACTGACACGCATTTCCATCGTACTTTCACAAACATGTGCAATATTCAAGGGAAGAAACTGAATGAATGATTACAGTAACGCTTGATTCTGCTTTGTAATAATACCCATTCATATTTTTTTCCTTATTCACATTTATTTTTATCTAGGAAAAATAACTACGAATCTGCGAAACACTTTTTGGTCAGTGTTTGGGCCCGGCATTTGAAACACAGCAAAAATATTAATTTATTTGGAAATCTACTTTGCTTTGAATTCTAATGTCGCCGCGTTATATTTAGCTTAGTATCCGTTTCTTCTCTCGTTTTCATTTTCTTTTTTCTTTTCATTATTTTTCTCTTTTGTTATTCTTTATATTTACTCTCGCTCTCGATTACCGCCACCTGTCCCTCTCACATTCGCATGGTCAGCTAATGCTCAAAGCGTTTGTAATGCAGACCTGATGTTGTATAGTAATAATAATGATGATAATGATAATAAAAATAATGCGTCAGCTGTTTGAATATATTTATATATAAAAGAATAACACACCCATAAAAGCCAGACATATTTTATGCTAGAGCATTTTGTTCAACCAGTAATAGAATTATCACTGATATGCAAAGAGAAACTTTTATATTTGTAATATCTTGTTATTGGACATTTCAACGACTTTGAGGGAATCTATCTGGCCTTTCTTCTAAAACCCCATTTCTATTGCGATAGCTCAATAATAATAATACATTAAAAAAATAATAAATAAATAAATAAATAAATAATAATTAGTAAATAAATAATAATAAATAAATAAAAATAATAATAATAAATAAAATAAAAATAATAATTAATTAATTAAATAATAATAAATTAATAAATAATAATAATAATAATAATAATAATAATAATAATAATAATAATAAATAAATAAACAAAAAAAATAATAATAAAATAAAAAATCTATTCATATAACAGAAGAGGAGCCACATATTAACAGGAAACTAATTTCTTTTTAGAATCAGAGTTCTGAACTTCTAAACACTTATTTCCATGTTGGAGAGGGAGACGGGTCCTCGAAACACGTGTATAAAGGCTATGAATGAGACCAACAGGTACGTTGCGTTGCATTTGGAAATTACTAGGTTTTTCCTCTTTTTAAGTCAGTAAATGGGAATATCTGCTCCGTGAAACACATTGACACGCATTTCCATCGTACTTTCACAAACATGTGCAATATTCAAGGGAAGAAACAATGAATGATTCCAGTTATGCTTAATTCTGCTTTATGAAAATAACCATTCATATTCTTTCCTTATTTACATGTTTACTCTTTTTATCTAGGAAAACAATAAGTTGGCTGATGAGACGGGGTTCTAATCTAAAAGAAAAAAAAATAAATAAAAAAAAATAAATAAAAATTTTGGTTTGTGTTTAAGTCCGGCATTTGAAACACAGGTAACAAAAAAATCGAATTTGTTTGGAAATCTACTTTGCTTGGACTAATGTCGCCGCGTTACATTTATCTTAGTATTTTTATCACCTTTGTATCACTGTAATGCATTAACTCATCAAATCTACATATATTTCGCTGCATCCAGAAAATGTTTTATATCAAATGTAAATAGATTGTTGCATTTTAACTGTATCATTGCAACATACTAATTCACTTTGTATATCATTCTAACGTTCCTAGTGTGCAGAAATGGATATATAAAGAAACCATTTCTAGCAAGCAGTTTTGCTAAAGCCTCCAGTTTGTACATATAAAACAATCATGCACACACAAGCGTTTACTCATACACCCGTGGGATTCCAGTGGTCAAACCACCAAGATCTCCATAGAGAGAACGCAGAACACCCTCCATGCAGTTCGCCAAGAAAAAGGAAAGAACAGCAGAAAGGCCTCGCAGCCATTAACCGGAGGCTTCATGAATATTCAGAAGCCTTCGGGACCTCGCCAACGACGCCTCCTCCGCCTCCGCCGCGCCAGCTCACCCCAGGAACCCTTGCATCCTGTCGAAGGATTCCTATTTTAGGTGACGCTTGTGTCAAAGCGCTTTCAATGGATTTTTTTTTTTTTTTATCGTTTTCCTAAATTGTTTATTTTTCTGCTTTCTTCCCTATTTAATCCTTTTTTTCTTTCTTTCTTTTTTGCATGTTGGCTTCTCTAATTTCCATTTATTGTTATTTTTTCTCATTTCTTTTTTCTTTTTTTATTGCTCTTTTTATTCACTCTCGCTCTCGATTACCGCCACCTGTCCCACTCACATTCGCATAGTCAGCTAATGGTCAATGCTTTTGAAATGCAGACCTGATGCTGTATGGAAATAATAATGCGCCAGCTGTTTGAATATACTTATATATAAAAGAATAACACAAACGCATAAAAGGCAGACATATTTTATGCTAGAGCATTTTGTTTAACCAGTAATAGAATTATCACTGATATACAAAGAGAAAGCTTTATATTTTGTAATATCCTGTTATTTAGTAATTATCATCAAGGCTTGAATAAATATGAATTATGAATTTTCTCGCCAAAAGATTGTGGAGATGAAAAAAGGAGAATAGAGAAAAAATACAAATTTTCTAATATATTTTTCTTCTATTTCTCACATATCTCTTCACCCATGTATTCCTTCACTCTTTTATTGTAACCAATCTCTTTTATGTGCTATTAACAAAGAGAGAGGGAGAGGGGGGGGGGGGGGGGAGGACATACAGCTGCCTTCTGAATCCGAAAGGCGATGGAAACAAATTGAAGTCTCGCGAGATGCAGTCGATGCCCAGAACCGTATCTGTTCTGCCTTTACTGCCATCTTTTGCTCCCGAGTTTAATCACGAAGTTGGATGAAGTTTCTTTCCCAGACTCCGTGACATCTGATCTACATCTGACTGGGAGGGAAAGGCAATTAGGACTGTCGATCGCCGGGGCAGTCTGCATGTGTGTGTCCATCTCTACCTATCGAGCTTTTTTCTTTCTTTATCCATCTTTATACAGGGAGTCCTCGGTTTACGACGTTCTCGACTCACAACGTTTTGTGGATACGACGCTAGAAATCATGTACAATATTTGTAGCTTGTCTTCCATGTGTTCCTTTAGCCCTAGATATGTTGTTTTTTTATGTACGTCATAGAAGTGTCTTGTTGTTTTAAATTATGACTTTAATACATTTATACATACTGCATTAGCATATGTGAGTGACTTCGGTGCTTATGTACACACGTGCATACAATATATTTAGGTGTGTTCCGACTTGCGTCAGAATTCGAGTTACGACGCCATCGTAGGAACACACATATATATGTATCTATATACATATATATTGGACATTTCAACGACTTTATAAAGGAATCTATCTGGCCTTTCTTCTAAAACCCAATTTCTATTGCGATAACTAAAAGAAAAAGAAAAAAATATATATATTCATATAACAGATAGAAGATATTAACAGGAAACTATTTTTTTTTTCTTCTTTTTTAGAGAGAGAGAGAGCAGGGTTCGGAACTTCCAAACACTTTTATTTCCCTGTTGGTAAGGGAGACGGGTCCTCGAAACACGTGCACAAAAGTTGCAATATGAAACTCTCTTCTCCGTGGAACACATCAACTTTGAAGATGAAACGTGAATCATGATCCGGACACGCATTTCCGTTCTACTTCCAGAAGACATGTGTCATATTCAAGGGAAAAGACTCCAGTAATGCTTGATAATGCATCGTACAAAATTCCATTCATATACTTACTTTATTTACTCCTGTTACCCCCGGAAAATGAACTTGACTTATGAGACGAGGTTCGAATCTTCAAAACACTTTTTGGTTAGTGTTTCAGTCCGGCATTTGAAACACAGTTAACAAAAATTCTAATTTGTTTCGAAATCTACTTGAGATTTGCATAGAAATTTCGTGTCGCCGCGATATATTTACTTCAGTATTTTCACCACGTTTGTATTACTGTAATGCTTTAACACATCAAATTTACATAGTTCGCCCTGCATCCGAAAAATGCTTTATATCATGTGCAAATACATTTTGCATTTTAATCGTATCATTGTAACATACTAATTCACTTTGCATGTTATCCAAACGTTCCTAGTGTACAGAAATGGAGATATAAAGAATGCATTTCTAGCAAGCAGTATTGCTAAGGACTTTTCTTGATTTTGTTATGTAGTTGACAATTTATGTAAACACACACACACACACACACACACACACACACACACACACACACACACACACACACACACACACACACACACACACACTCACACTCACACTCACACTCACACTCAACACACTCACACTCACGCATACACACATACACACATGGGATTCATGTCCACAAGATCTCCATAGACTGTATGCATTACACCCCTCCATACAGTTCACCATGGAAAAGGAAAGAGATGAACTTCTCTTCTTCCTCAACATTTTAATCTATAGGAGACCCGCTGACCCAGTGTTCTCCGTGTACAGAAAAAAACATTAATAAAGATGTTTTACAATATTTCTCGCCCCACAGCAAACGCACAAAAGAAAGCGTGGTCATTGGTTTCTTCCTCCGAGCGCTGAGAATCTGCAGCCCCGAGTTCTTGGAGGAGGAAACTCAACACGTCAATAACACCTTCCAGCGCCTATAACGGGGATCCACGAATTAGCCATGGTCACCGCACGCCTATTCAACGACGTGCCCTGACCACCCAGTACTATGTATCTCTCTTATCCTGTATTCCCTGAAGAGGCAATACAGCGAAAAGGCCTTTGGCATTGACGTGTTTCCTTCTTCCCTTTGTCGTTCTATTCACACACTGACACACACGCATTTAAACATGTATTTATGTATATATATATATATATATATATATATATATATATATATATATATATATATATATATATATATATATATATATATATATAGATACATACATACATATATATATATATATATATATATATATATATATATATATATATATATATATATATATATATATA
>NC_091581.1:19560621-19565621 GCF_042767895.1 Penaeus vannamei
CTTCCATTCATGATGAATATGTACATGTACATGCATAATATATATATATATACATATCATGCATATATATATATATATATATATATATATATATATATATATATATATATATATATATATATATATATATATATATATATATATATATATATACATACATATGTGTGTGTTCTTACCTAGTTGTTTCGGTAAGGGAGAAGAGCTGAGCTTTATTTAAAATACCGTATTGCTCTTTAAATTGATGCACATTTTTGACACACGTTTCCCGGAAGACTGTTTCATGCTTCAATAGTTCTGTTTGGAAAACTCTTTTTTTTTTTCTTTACTTTATTGCCTCTTTTTACTTTCAACTTTTTATTGTCGTCTCGTCCTTCTTGTGTTCAAGATTATAAAGTCATCTCCCTATTCCTTCTTTCTTCCAAAATATTAAGTCCTAATTTCTAATTTCAGTCTGTCATCGGGGTTCACATCTCATGGAGTAGGTACCCAACTTGTAGCTACTCTTTGAACTCTTACCAATTTGCCTATATCCTTTCTGAAGTGTGGATTCCATACCACTGCACCGTACTCTTGATGACTAGGCCTTAAGATTGCCAAAATAATCTTTACCAAGGCTTTGTCTACATACATAAATACCCTATACATGTTTTTAATCAGTCCTAGCTTTTTCATTGACCTTTTCATTTATTTGATGGCTTGAGCTTAGGTTTCTGTTTAAGATTATTCCGAGGTATTTTCCCTGCCAGCTGTGTTTAACATTGCGTCTCCTAATTTTCATTGGAATAGTGGGCGATGTTTACTTTCTCCGAACCTGACTAAGTGGCATTTACTGGCTTTGAATTCCATTTTCCAAGTACGACTCCACGTGAATAAGTTCTTAGTGCCACTTTGGAGACATTGCCATGAGACGTCATCCATTATCCTTTGTATTTTTGCGTCGTCTCCAAACGTATTCAGATAACTGCCTGGGTTTGCGTTTGATGCTAAATCATTGACGAAAATAGGATACAGAATCAGCGCCAAGACCAGTCCTTGAGACACTCCGCTGGTTATTCGTCGCCATGTAGAATGCTTCTCTAATTACTGTGCTCATGTCTTTCATGAAAAAAATCTTTCATCCATTCCAGGAATTTGCATTTCATTCCATATAGGTGCTATGATTTCCAAACGTAAATCTTGTATGGGGGAATTGGTATGAAACCAAGATTTAATGAATACCCACCATTTTGTACAAAAGTTTACACATACAGACTCTGGTTATGCTGACTTCACTCACACAAAACTGTGGGATGTTTGTGGTGTAAAAATTCACGGTATTGCCTAAGTTGCAAGAAGGAAACGGCCGTGGTTATCCCGTAAGTTCTTTTCTCCAATAAGTTACATATTTGGGAGAGATCAACAGGCGAACAAGGAGTTCCGCCGGAAGCCGTGATGCGTCTGATGTCATAAGAGAGAGAGAGAGAGAGAGTCGAGCATTAAGAGAGTTGTCAACATAATAACATAGTTGTCACGTTATAGTAATCATACATGGGAGGAATCATAATATAAATGATATCATATTTGGTTATACATGTGGACTTAATACGTTCTCTGACTTCGTTCGCGAACCGAAAAGCTCGCAAACCGAATTTATTTTCCCATTGAAATTAATGTAAATTCAATTAATCCGTTCACCTACCCCAGATTTTTCTTATGGGTAAATATATGAAAAAAAAGGAATTAAAGATAACCTTAATTGTAGAAAAAAAATACAGTAATATTAAAATAAAACATAATTGTACATTTTTTCTTTTGATAATTGCTGGCACACGTGGATGGATGAGGAGGAGGCAAGGAGGAGGAAGACGACCTCCTCGAAGGAGAGGCTTTCGAGGGAGAGTCATGTTCCATAACGACGTCAGGCAACTCAGTGGTCATTTCTGGAGGTTTTTCTCTTCTTTGTGCCTTGGGAAGTGGTTCGATGGCTCTCTTCAGCGATGCAGCAGATGGTGCTGCTTGCTTCGCGTAGTAAAGAAACTCGCCAGTTTGTGCGTTCGTGCATCGAAGCAAAATTTGTTCAGAAATGATGTTCGTCATACGATTTGTTCGTGAAAAGGGACGTTCGTGAACTGTACATGAATGGCATTTGGTGTTCTTATTAGCGTCTGGTTGAAACTTTGAATTTAAGTTATGATAACATGTATTTTCCGTTTAGGGTTCACGATAGAACTCAATAAAGAAACATGATTATTTTCATAGTACAGCCCTTCTCACTTGCTATTCTATTAGTGAGGGAGAAAGGTGAAATATATATACACACATATAAATATATATATATATATATATATATATATATATATATATATATATATATATATATATATATCATATATATATCATATATAAATATCATATATATACTTATATATATATACCATATATATACTTACATTTATATATATATATATATATATATATATATATATATATATATATATATATATATATCATATACATACATACATACACAAACACACACACACATAAATACATATACATAACTAAGGAAATCCGCTGAACCAGCGTATACCGGTTAGAAAAATCCAGAAGGCAGCCGCCAACCTCTTCTCCATGACCCTGTCAGGAGGGCTAAGCAGCGCCCCACTTTGCTCAAGGGTTTTCCGAAGACAAGCGGGGGGAGTGAGTCGCCTTTATTCTCCCCTGACAAAAGGAAGCCTCTGTCTCGAGACCCGGTTGAGAGGAAACGTCTAGGGAGAATTCAGTCAAGGAACTCAGGTAATCTTGCTTTTTAATGTGCATTTTAATGTGTACAGCCCATATAGAATATATATCTGTGTGTGTGTGTGTGTGTGTGTGTGTGTGTGTGTGTGTGTGTGTGTTTGTGTGTGGTATCAATACATCCAGGATTGTAAAAGTTTGAAAAGAGGCGACTTTTCCCTCTTCCACTCCTCGACCCAATCTCTCCTCTCTCTCCGCTCCCTTTCCTCTCTTTATTCACCTGCCTCTGCCACCATTGCTCTGCCACGCACTGCTCCGATTACCTGTGTCTCGCCAGAATTGTATTGTGGTTTCAATCGCCGTGTGTGGACGACAAAGAACGGCCTGGAGGTATACCGGAGTGTGTTGGAAACGGATCCATCTCGACCAAAACCAGCGGTCTTTACCAGGGCTTTAACAGGGTAGTCTGATATCTATATTTCTTTTAATGATCCGTATTGGCTAGTGCTCAGTTCCTAGTGTTTATAACTTAAATTAAATTCATTACTGAATGAAAACTGCAATATAAGTTAGCGTTTGACAAAAAAAAAGGAAGAAAAAAGTCTTCACTCACATCTTATACAGGAATCTGATACAAAGCCTGAGCTGTATATAATCACATCTAAATACTCCCACATTACAAAGAAATGTCTATACGTTCAATTCCTTTATTCACCCCGCATCTCTTCTACCATAACAACCTAATGCATATCTGATAGTAGGTCTTCTTTCCCCTATAGACAAATTGCTAAAATTACTCTCTAAAAATAGAAAAGAAAAGAAAGGAATCTAATATTGGAGACCCGGATGGCCTCCTGTACGGTTTTACGTTAAGGTAATGTTCTCATTTGCCAAAGAAGCTGAATGTGTCTGTCAGTGGAATATGAAGAATTTATTTTAAGAGTAATATGCCGATGGAAAGATTAGGACTATCTTGGAAATTTGGTTTCAAAGCGTACACACAAATATATCTGGGAAGGTAGATAACTAGATAGATAGATAGAGAGAGAAAGAGAGAAAGAAAGAAAGAAAGGCAGACAGACAGAAAGAAAAAAGAGATTTAGATAAGCTGTTAGAATGTATCTGTGAGTGCTAGTCTGTGCTATGTCTGTGTCTATATGTACCCCGTCACTCTATAGCCACACACATGCCGGTAAATGGTCGTAACGATTCAGTGTTGTCATATGGGACCCATTCTCCACTGGCGTGTGCTCGTTCCGGGAATGGGTGGAGGAGGAGGAGGAGGGGGAGGGGGGTAGTCTGGACCCGCTAGCAGTGATAAGTGTGAAGAGAGATAGGGCGAAGGAGGAAGAAAATGAGTGAGATAAAGAGGAAGAGAGTGAGAGATAGGGCGGAGGAGGAAAAAATTGAGAGAGTGAGAGAAAGAGGAAGAATGTGACAAAGATAGGGCGAAAGACGAAAAAAAATTGAGAGAAAGAGGAGGACAGTGAGAGAGATAGGACAGAGGAAAAAATGAGTGAGAGAAAGAGGAAGAGAGTGAGAGAGATAGGGCGAAGGAGGGAAACGTTGAGAGAGTGAGAGAAAGAGGAAGAGAGTGAGAGAGGACGGAGTAGGAAAAAATTGAGAGTGTGAGAGAAAGAGGAAGAATGTGACAGGGATAGGGCGAAAGAGGAAAAAATTGAGAGTGGGAGAAAGAGGAAGAAAGTGAGAAAGAGATAGGGCGAAGGAGAGAGAAACGTTGAGAGAGTGAGAGAGATAGGGCGAAGGAGGGAAACGTTGAGAGAGTGAGAGAAAGAGGGAGAGAGTGAGAGAGATAGGGCGAAGGAGGGAAACGTTGAGAGAGTGAGAGAAAGAGGGAGAGAGTGAAAGAGATAGGGCGAAGGGAGAGAGACGTGAGAGGAAGGGGGTGAGAAGGAGGGGAGTGAGAGAGACAGAAGTGAATATGCGAGAGAGAAAGGGAGAAAAGAAAAAAGAAGACAAAGAACCCGACATCAAAAATTCAAAGAAATTACAAAAAAGAACAAAATGATTAGCCAATTAAACGAAAACAAGAAGAAAAGAATCACCAACAACAGATACGAAATAAACAACAGGATACTGCAGAAGCTGCACGGAAATACCACCCCTCCCCCCCTCCCCTCTCCCCCAACATCTTCCTTACTGCCCTCCCCCAAGCCTTCCCTTACCCCTCCCCTTAACCCTTCCCCTTCCCTTTCCCCCTCCCCCTCTACCTTCCTACTCCCATCCCCTCCCCTTTATTTTCCTCCCTCCCTTGTCCCCTT
>NC_091581.1:19570621-19575621 GCF_042767895.1 Penaeus vannamei
GATTTTAGTGTACAGTAAAGCATAAAAGTCATATGATCAGTCAATACGGTATATGGTATATATGGTATATAGAGCATATCAGAGAACATTTTCTATCTCACTTTTTGAGGGACATGGACACCGTTTTATTTTTAATTTCTATTTATGACTTTTTTCAAAAACGTACCGGTTCTGACCTAAAATGTTAAATCTACATTTCACAGTGAAAAAGGGATAGAGAAAAATATCCGAATTTGCATACTCTCGTGTTTCACAACGGAATTTAAATCTACGTAAATTTTGCCTGTATTGAGGCGTACTGCTGTCCTGATTAGGGGGGGGGGAGTGTCTACCCACCTGCCCACCCTGGGACTGCTGCCCACCCCTCACTATTATATCTCGTCTATTTGGAGATGGGCGTCAACCTCGGGCTAGGTAGCACTAGTCTGCAATATAAAAATCGAAGACCATAGTTTATTTATAGAATTTAAGATAACCCTAGATTATAGTGTATGGTATATAAGCCTAGAATATAGTGTACAGTATATAGGCTTAGAACATAGCGTATAGTATATAGGCCTAGAATATATCATACAGGCTTTAGATATATTATATGGTGTTTAGGCCTAGAATATAGACTTAAGGATTTAATACATTATAGGATATAGGTTTTTGGCCTAGCAGATGTGGTATGATATACAAGCCTATCATACAATATAGAGTGTATAGGTCTAAAATACAGTACATATCATAAAGGCCTACATGCCTCGGCCTTTATGCATATATACCTAGAGCAGTGTGTGTAATAGACAGAATACAGTATATGGACTATAAAATGAAGTATATAGTATATAGAATATGTTATCTAATACATTAAATGTAGAATACAGCGTGCGCACCAGGTGCATGTTACGAATATTAATTAGTTACCCTCATAATGGGACGGTGAGACCAATGATTGCAACATACGCTGGAAATTTACAGGCAAAATCGTGTTATGTTCCCGTGGAAAGCAATCAAGTAAATTGTAAATTGAAAATGGTTCGAGTTGTTGTTGTTTTTTATACCCAAAAAATGCGTATATTGATTGTTCTGTACGGTAGGTTGGGAGATTTTAACGATAATGTTGTACGTAGAAAGATAAGGTATGGGTGATCTTAAGAATGTGACGTATAGTGAGGTATATATAACAGGGCTGTATCGTATTAAGGAACAAAATGTTGGCCATATTTCGTACAGAGCACTTTTTGTTAAAGCACCTGATTTATCTCACGGTATGAACCCCATTCATTGTACGAAAAAAAATACCGTGTTAAATGGAGTGACGCGTCCCATAGTGTTCCTTTATATCACGTGTTTCCTTAGCCGGAAAATCTACCGGGCACAAATTGAGCGAGGGGAAGATATCACAAACAGTCATCGATCTTCCCGGTCTAAGTGGCAGCCAGATCTCCCGGCGCTGTTGGGGAGGGGGGGGGAGAACACTTATTTCTACTGCCTGGGTGAGATACTGCTGTGACGCTGTGCTTAGGAGTAGTAAGGAAGACACAGTGTTTATGTGTGTGAGAGAGATAGAGAGGGAGAGAGTGTGTGTAAGTGTGAGTGTGACAGTTTTGTGTGTGAGAGATAGAGGGAGAGGGAGGGAGGGAGAGAAAGAGAGAGAGAGAGAGAGAGGGAGGGAGAGGGAGAGAGTGTGTGTGTGTGACTGTGTTGTGAGGGAAAGGGGGAAGGAGGGAGAGAAAGGGGGGGAAGAAGAAGAAAGTGTATGTGTCCACATACATGAATACATTTTTCGACTAATTTTTATCCATAGGCCTCAGATCAAATTTATATCTCTCTCTCTCTCTCTCTCTCTCTCTCTCTCTCTCTCTCTCTCTCTCTCTCTCTCTCTCTCTCTCTCTCTCTCTCTCTCTCTCTCTCTCTCTCTCTCTCTCTCTCCTCTCTCTCTCTCTCTCTCTCTCTCTCTCTCTCTCTCTCTCTCTCTCTCTCTCTCTCTCTCTCTCTCTCTCTCTCTCTCTCTCTCTCTCTCTCTTTCTCTCTCTCTTCTATTCCTTGAAACTATTTTACACATACTGGATCTTCTGTAACTTTACTGGATAACGAAGTTTCAGTTATTTACAAATAAACACCAAGCAACATACGAATAATTTAATTGTATTGTGTAATGGTAAGCTCGTATTCAATGCATGAACGCTTGTTATGTAATGTCATCTATACTGCATTTTAGCATTGTATAAGCAGGAATACAACAACGTTAGACAACTTTTAAAACCGAAATAACGGCCCATGGAATTGATATGCGTTATGGTATTAGACTGACACACAAAAAACATTGTTCTCTCCCTCATTGCGTAAATAACAGCTATATTCATTATCAGTTTCGTAAACACATTTGCCCCCACCTCCACACTAAAAAAAAAAAAATAAATAAATAAATAAAATAAAAAAATGTCGGCGCTGAAAGTACTAAAATAACTAAAGAGTACAGTATATGTCGATTCGGAGCTTAAAATAATAATAATAATGATAATGATAATAATAAATTAATCAACTAACAATAATAATAATATCAATAATGATATCAATAATGATAGGAATCATAATGATATTGATAGTAATAACAATAATCATAATAATAGTAATAATAATAATAATAATAACAACAACAATAACAACAACAGCAATAATAAGATGATAACTAGAATAATTTTAATAATTAGATTGATAACAATAATAATAGTCATAACAATAACAGTAATAATGATAATAACAACAGTAATAACGACAACAATGATAATCATGAATATTATCATCATGATTATGATTATTATCATCCTTTTCTAATTATATCAATAACAATGATAATATAAGAAAGATTAAATGATTAAAATAATGATGATTATGATAATGATAACGATTATCATTATCACTATAATAACAATGACAAAAATGATAATAATAATGGAAATTATAACAGAAATGATAATAACGATAATAGTAATGCTAATATTACTATCAATAATAAACAAGACTAAAAGCAATAACAGATGCAATAATGCAATAATAACTGTAATATCAAAATAATAATAATGATAATAATGATAAAGATAATTATAAACAATGATGATAATGATAAAAATGATTATAAAAATAATGATAATAATGATAAGAATAATGAAATCAATAATAATCATAATAGTCATGATAATAACAATAATAATAATAATAATGATAATAATAATGATAATAATAATAACAAAAAAAATAGTAATAATGATAATAATAATAATAATATCAATAACAATAATAATAATAATAATAACAATAACAACAATAAACAATAATAATGATAACAGTAATGATTAAATTAATATTGTAAAGAATAATGATATGAATAATGTTAATAAAAATGATTACAACAATGATAAAAACATAAAGTATCAATAATGAGAGTAAAATGCTGGATAAAAGCTCGAGTGTTATTATCATACTTATTCCCATCATAAAAATAGCAGCAGCAGTAGACCCAAAAACAACAACAATTATAAGCATCAGTATCCAAAAAAAACAATAACAATAATAATAAGGTGATATTAGATGAAACGACCGAACCATGACTACCCACACGTGTACGAAGAGGCCGCCTAGTCTCCGTTGTTTTATGATTCATGCTGTGGAGATGCATTTCTAAAAGCCTTTCTGGGTGAGTGAGGAACGATGGTTACGAAGTCCGAAATTAAAATCAAAATCGTGTTTGTTTGTTTGTTTTCCATTCGCTGTATTGGTTACTTTTTTATGTATTATGTTGTTTGAATTGTTTGTGATATATGTATGTGTGTGTATGCATATATATATATATATATATATATATATATATATATATATATATATATATATATATATATATATATATATATATATATATATATATATATATATATATATATATATTTATATAAAGATATATTTAAATATATATATATATATATATATATACATATATATATATATATATATATATATATATATATATATATATATATATATATATATATATATATATATATATATATATATATATATATATATATATATATATATGCATACCTATATATGATTTTTGTGTGTGCTTTCACAGAAAGTATGTTATAGAAACGTTAGTTTATCTCTTTCTCTCTCTCTCTCTATCTATCTATTTATCTATCTATCTATCTATTTCTCCCTCTCTCTCATTCTATTCCTAAGGAAATAATAATAGTAAATAAACAAAAATAAAAAGAACCCCACAAATGGAACGCAAACAAACGCAAACTAATTCTCATTCCCGTTCTCACCTCACCATTCACCTTCCTTCACTTCTTTCCTTCTCCCACATTCCTCGGCGCCTACTCCTCTTCTCCTTCTTCCACCACGGCAACCCGTGATCCTTCTGACCACATCATAACCTTACGTAATAAGGAATGTTATATGAAGTATAAGAATCTCCTTGAAGGCAAAATACCAGCTCCTTCTCCTCTCTTAATCCTACGCCAAAGACACTTCTGAGTCATCGAAACCTACTCCTTAATCCTGACTAATTTCTTAATCCTACCGAGGCATCCTTCATCTTCCTCCCACGAATCCTTAGTCCTACAGAATTTCTTAATCCTACTTGCGAATCCTTCATCTCTCCCGACGAATCCTTAGTCCTACAGGATTTCTTAATCCTACTTACGAATCCTCCATCTCTCCGGGTTTCTCCTTTATTCTACTGGTGTAATATCCCTCTCCTCCTCCTCGTCTTCTTCCTCTTAGTGGTGTTTAACCTCTTCACTTCCTTCTTATATCCTCTTCTCGTCTTCATTTCCCTTTCCAAGAGCTCCTTCTTCGGGATCATTGCTTCTTGTTCCTCTCGCTGTGTCGTCTCATTTCCTTTTCTTTATTTTCTTTATTTCTTCTTCTTCTTTGTCTTCGTTTTCTACTTCGTTTTCTTCTTGCTTCTTTGTCTCTTCCTCTTTTTCTTCTTCTTACTTCTTTCTTTA
>NC_091581.1:19630621-19633121 GCF_042767895.1 Penaeus vannamei
ATATATATATATATATATATATATATATATATATATATTCTGAGATTATTTGGTGGAATTGAGTTAAAATTGGTGAAATGATGCTATTGCTTAAAGAATCTGTGAATTTTATATGATCAGTAATAGACCGAGAAATAGATTATACAATTGTTATTCTTTCTTTTTTTCCTTTCTTTCTTTTTCTTTTTCTTTTCTTTTCTTTTTTTTACACGCCCACACACAAGTAACAAACGGAAAGTTTAAAAGTATACGGTGCAAAAGCGTCGACAATCTGCCTTTGGCGCTCATGGAAACCGAAATGAGACCCGACGTTTTTTACCATTAGACGTAAACCCGGACTGGCGACTACTTCTCACGTCTAAATAAAGCTACAGCTAGTTAGAGTATGAATATGTGGAGGGAGAGGGGGGTTGAAGACGTGTGTGTGTGGGGGGGGGGGTTGTGTGTGCCTGCGTGTGTGTTTGTGTATGGGTGTGTGTGTTTGTGCTTGTGTATGTGTTGGTGAGTTGGGGTTGGATGAGTGTTTGTGTGTGTGTGTGTTGTAGCACAGAGGGTTGTATAGTGTGTGTGTGTAAGTATGATAGGAGATAAAGAAACGTTTAAGTATGTATACTTGTGTGTGTATGCACGTATACTTGGAAAGTGTATACGGTGTTGGTGTACAGGAATAGATGAGGTGTATATGTGTGTAAATGTGTTATTGAATGAAAGATGGTTGTGAGTTTATGTGCGTGTGTACAAGCAAAGAACTACCATTACAGTTGGTGCAAGCAAGAAATCACAACAAGCAATGCTGTTAATGTGAATATCAATGAAAGTGACGCAATTGATATAAAAAGTCACAGTAAGCAGTGCAACCAATGCAAGCAAGGAATCAGAACATGCAATAATCACTGTGAACAATGTAATCAATGCAATAAATGTAGTTAGTATGATAAAAACAAATCACAGCAAACCAACGAAATTAATAAGATTATTTACAAGCAAGAAACGACAGCAAACAATACAGTCACTGTGAACAATGCAATCGATGCAAGAAATTAAAGTTAATATGGTAAACAAACAAACAAAAAAGCACACCAACGCAAGCAAAAATAATCCTTAACACAACCCCGGCATCAAGTTAGCTCCAGGGTGGACGGTCGTGGTTGTTTGATATGTAATTAATTACATGTTAGATCCACGTGCCAGTTCCTGTTTAGCAACGTTTCTTGAAAACTTTTTTTTGGCTTGGAACGTTCTTCAAAGCAGAGTGAGGTCGGTCTGTTTCCTTTCCCCTTGCCTTCATTCTTTTAGATCTTCTTTTTTTTTTCTTTTTTTTAGATTTTCGTTTTATCTCTTGTCTCTTTCTTCTTTTGTGTGTATGTTCTTCTTCTGTTATTGCTGGGCCTCTCCCTGTTTTTTTTTCTTTTCTTTTCTTTTCTTTTCCTTACTCCATCCCTCCTTCCTTCCTCTTCTTCTCTATCTCCTCCTTTTCTCTTCTCCACCTTTCCCTCTCCCCTTCCTTATCCCTCTACACTATCTCGTCTCTCCCTCCCTCTCCTCTCTCTCTATCTCTCTCTCTCCCTCCTTTCCTCTCTCCCTCTCCTCCTTATCCCTCATCCCTCTCCTCTTTCCTTCTCTTTCTCTCTCTCCTCCTCCTTATCCTTCTCCCCCTCTCCTCTCTCCCTCTCCGTCTCCTTATCCTTCTTCCCCTCTTCGCCCCATCCTTAGCCCGCTCCCCCGCTCCCTCTCCCCTCTCCCCCTCTCCTCTCTGCCTCTCCCCTACCCTCTCCCTCTCCACCCTCCTTATTCTCCTATCCTCTCATCTTTCTTATCCCTCTCCTTATCCTCCTCTCGTCTCTCCCTCCTGCTCCCTCTCCTTTCCCTCTCCTTATTCTTCTCTCTCTCTCTCTCTCTCCTTCGCCCCCTCTCCCTTCTCCTCTCCCCCTTCTTATTCCCCTTTCTCTTTCCCTCTCTTTCTGTCCCTCTTCCTCTCCTTCTCCCTCTCCTCTCCCCTCCCCTTATTCCTGTCTCTCCCTTTCCTTCTCTCCTTCGCCTCTCCCCTCACCTCTCCCTCTCCTCTTCCCCTCCTTATCCCTCTCTCCTCTGTCTCTCTCTCTCCCCCCTCCCCTTACCTCTCCCTCTCCTCGCCCCCTCCTGATTCCTCTATCTCTCTCCCTCTCCTCTCCCCTTCTTTATTCCTCTCTCTCTATCCTCTCCTTCACCCCTCTCCCCTCTCCTTCTCTCTCTCCTCTCCCCCTCCTTATTCCTCTCTCTCTCTCTCTCTCTCTCTCTCTCTCTCTCTCTCTCTCTCTCTCTCTCTCTCTCTCTCTCTCTCTCTCTCTCTCTCTCTCTCTCTCTCTCTCTCTCTGTCTCTCTCTCTCTCTCTCTGTCTGTCTGTCTCTCTCTCTCTCTCTCTCTCTCTCTCTCTCTCTCTCTCTCTCTCTCTCTCTCTCTCTCTCTCTCTCTCTCTCTCTCTCTCTCTCTCTGTCTGTCTGTCTGTCTCTCTCTCTCTCTC
>NC_091581.1:19650621-19653121 GCF_042767895.1 Penaeus vannamei
GTGAGTGGGTAGGTGGATGGATGGATAGATGGGTGGGGGGGTGGATGGATGGATGGATGGGTGGGTAGGTGGATGGATGGGTGGGTGGATGGATGGGCTGGTGGATGGATGGATGGATGGATGGATGGATGGGTGGATGGATGGATGGATGGGTGGGTGGATGATAGATGGGTGGATGGGTTGGTGATGGGTGGGTAGGTGGTGGGTGGGTGGGTGGATGGATGGAAGGGTGGATGGGTGGGTGGGTGGATGGGTGGGTAGGTGGGTGGATGGAGGGGTGGGTGGATGGGTGGGTGGGTGGATGGGTGGAGGGGTGGATTGGTGGAGGGGTGGATGGGTGGGTGGATGGATGGAGGGATGAATGGATGGGTGGATGGATGAGTGGATGGGTGGATGGGTGGGTGGGTGGATGGGTGGGTGGGTGGATGGGTGGGTGGATGGGTGGGTGGGTGGATGGGTGGGTGGGTGGATGGAGGGATGGGTGGAGGGATAGATGGGTGGATGGAAGGATAGATGGATGGATGGATGGATGGGTTGATGGGTGGAGGGATGGATGGGTGGGTGGGTGGATGGATGGAAGGGTGGGTTGATGGATGGAAGGGTGTGTGGTGAGTGAGTGGATGGATGGATGAATGGATGGGTGGGTGGATAGATGGATGGGTGGGTGGGTGGATGGATTGGTGGGTGGGTGGATGAGTGGATGGATGGATGGGTGGGTGGGTAGGTGGGTGGATGAGTGGATGGGTGGGTGGGCGTATGGATGGGTGGATGGTACCGGTGAAGTCCTCGCCGAGACGCCCACACCAGTGTTGGCATTGATGAGGTGGGCGGCCTGGATGGATGGATGGAGGAATAAGTATATAAATACACAGATAGATGGACAAATCAATGGATGGATAGGTAGATAAAATAACATAAAAAGACAAACTGTAAGACAGACAGACATATAGACAGGCAGATACACATATAGATAAACTGATGGACATGTAGACCCAAGCATCCACTGAATAGACAGATGGATAGACAGACAAAATAAGATCGTTGTCATTGCACTTACAGTGGAAGTAAAAAAAATAAAACTTCAAGAAAAGCGATTCCAAAAATTCCAGAGAGCTCTTTGCAAAACCAATCGCCATTGCTCTTCGAAAGGCATCCTACAATATGCGAAATGCACCGTGCCTTCCTGCTCAAGGGTCGCATGAGTTTACAGGTCCAAGACTCTGACGACATGGCGAGCCCAGCCTGAGGGGCGGAGTTTATGCTTTCCAGGGTCTTCGCTCATGTTGTTTATGATAATTTGGAGGGAAAGCAGTTTTCGGGATGTTTCAATGAATATAGATATGAGATCATGAGTTTCTCGGTTTGGCTTCATGTTCCATGTCGGGTCCTTCAACTAGCGGCATGTTGGTTCGTCGATCTGGAGGGTTTGGTGGGTACTGTCAAGGCGACGAAGCACAGGTCCCGCGATGTTTTCGTTACTGAGTGATAATACCGCCTGAGTGGTCTTTCGATACTGTCTGAGTGATGAGTCGATAATTTCGGATTGGTGAGTCGATACTTTCCCTAGTTGTGAGTCGACATTTTCCGAATGGTGAATCGATACTTTCTGAGTGGAGAGTCGATAGTTTCCGAGTGGTGAGTTGATACTTTCTGAGTGGTGAGTCACTACTTACATTTTGTCACTACGAACACAGTATTTATACATATGGATAATACTGCCCAAATGAAATGGACTGCCTTTCTTATTGACCAAAACAAACACATGACTTACTTGCTACTTGGAAATATTCGAAGGTCCCAGATGAAAAGAATAGGTATCTTAGTGGCTACCAAGATCAAGTTTCCATTGTTCATTTTGAAGATCTTACCTGATAAGTAGAAAAGTCTCTTACAAAACGTATTATTCGTGAAGTCCAAGGACGGAGTAACCGCTATGGGTCTTGATATCTTTAATGTACATCAGAAGACTGTTGTGGCTTGTAAATGAGGTCAACGCATTGCCTCATACAGAGATGGTTGTCAGTCAGTTCATATACATTCAAATGATATTGGTTGTCTGCATGCAATGCATGATATACCAAGAGTTAAAAGAGCACATTCTCCTCAAAGGACATCTAGTTAGCTAGAAGGCAAAATGAGAAGAGGACAGATAGGATGCTCGAGTTTTGAAGCAGTGTTCTTAAAGTAGGCGAGCAGCGAGTGGTGTCTTGCAGTCTCCTCTTCCTTTAATTAAATAACGTCTTCAAAAATCATCGTCGAAAACTTTAAAGATTTTATGAGAAACAGCCACCGCATCTATAGGGACCTCTACTGCCAGAGAGAACTTCCCTGAAATCCAAACTAGGTCCTTCTTTAAAACAATCCTAAGCCGGCTTTTGGAGATGAGTTTCACAAGCGGACCACAAAAGATGCAAAGTAGAGCGAGCTTTAAGACGGTGTCTGACACTCCTTTCCCTTAAAAGCTATCTAATTTATCTTAGAAAGCACATGTCAGCCTGAA
>NC_091581.1:19695621-19698121 GCF_042767895.1 Penaeus vannamei
TAATAGGTATCCTCTTTGGGATCGTATTGTTGCTGCCACTTCCAGAGGACCTCCGTAACTGCATCTGCTAGAGCCTCTTTTGGTAATTTCGGAAGTACCTTTTTTTTTAGCGGATGTAATTTCTCGACACGTTTTGTTGTACAGATGATTCGCAATTCCTATTTTTATTCATCCATTTTATTTATTATTATTTATTTTTTTTTTTTTATCTTTCTCTCTCTCTTTTTTTTTTCTCTGTTTCCTTAAATATTGCAAAATTGTAAGGACAATTACTTTTAAATGGATTAATAGATTATTCAGTACACATATTTACCATACTAGATAGGGACAATATGATTCTCTCTCTCTCTCTCTCTCTCTCTCTCTCTCTCTCTCTCTCTCTCTCTCTCTCTCTCTCTCTCTCTCTCTCTCTCTCTCTCTCTCTCTTTCAAAAAAGCAGTCTTTAGTGTTAATGGCAGTCTTCAAAAGTAGTCTTAAATGTCAAAGCCAGTTTTTAAAAGCAGTCTTTATTGCCAAAGCCAATTTTCAAAAGCAGCCTTCAATGTCAAAGCTAGTTTTCTAAATCAGTCTTCAGTGTCAAAGCCAGTTTATAAAGTATTCAATATCAAAGCCAGTTTTTGATTGCAGACTTCAATGTCAAAGCCGCTTTTCAAATGCAAGCATGAGTGTCAAAGACAAATTTCAAAAGCAGTCTTTGATGTCAAGGCCAACTTTCTAAATCATTCTTCAGTCTCAAAGCAAGTTTTCTAAATTAGTCTTCATTGCCAAAGCCAGTTTTCAAAAGCAGTCTTCAATGTCAAAATCAGTTTTCAAAAGCAGTCTTCAGTGTCAACACCAGTTCCCAAAACTAATCTTCAAAATCACAAAAAATATATGTAAATAAGATAAGATTTTTAAAAAAAGAAAAGAAAAACGAAAAGAAAGCTTTCAAACAACCTCCTTGTTCCGCGACCTCCCGTCCCCTCCTTCATACTTCATACTTCATATATACTGTACTTAATACTTAATACTTCCCTCTCCTTCGTACAAGGAACTCGGCATCGAGAATCACTTCCCGTTAATGCAATATCCTCCTGGCTTCTGCAATGATTGTCTTCCCTCTTTTGGATCGCTCAGAAGCAAAGGCAACATTGAAAAAATCCTTCTTCCTTTGTTGCAAGATCTTCCTGTTAAGTCTGATTGTTATATGCAATGTTGATTGATGTCGAAGATGAAAGTTATGGTATTCTGGGTTTGATGTTGTTGTTGTTATTCTTCTTGTTCGAGTTGTTGTTATTGGTGTGTTTTTTTCTGTTTGTTCTTTCTTCTTTCTTCTGCTTCTGTGTCTGCTTCTGCTTATTCTTATTCTTATATTTATTCTTATTCTGCTTCTTCTGCTTCTGTCTGTTCTTATTACTTTGCTTTTTCTTCTTCTACTTCATCGTTTTTTTTCTTTTACTTCTGTTTATTCATATTTTTATGCTAATTCTTATTTTTATTCTGCTATTGCTTATTCTTTTTCTTTTCTTTTTCTTGGGAGAGAACGACGTCGAAAATATGGTTCGCAATGAATGGATACCAATACCTTGGAAAATGATGTAGATTTTGTGCCTGACCCAACAAGCCTTTGGAACTAACGCAGAGCATAGCAGCTGATACAAAAATGATGTTATTACATCGAGAAGGACGAAGATATTGTGCAATCATTGTCATCACTACCATCTTCGTCACCCTCGGTATCGCCGTATCTATCATCTTCATTATTATTATCGTTATCATCATCACCATTACCAATGTCTGAAGTACTCAGGAAATGGTGAAGACTAATACTTCTACAACTACCATGCTGAGAAATAAAATACTTACAACAGAACTGCCCTGAATAGTATAGTTTCCTTAGTTATATATCTAGAATTTATACTAGTAAAGTCTAAATTCTAAATATCTTTCTAAGGAACCTAAGCTTCGTTTAAATAATACATAAATTTCCCACTCATTTAGAAGCGGAGCAGACCGTGGGCACAGAACCGTACGATCGCGCGTGTGTGTGTGTGTGTGCATGAATCGAGGACGAAAACAGATCGTGCAATTAGAACGCCAAACAGATCCCTTAAGCAGTTCCATCAGGGCCCATCAGAGCGCCTGCCGAAACGGATCCAGGGAAGGTCTGTATCTTTATGGTGCTTATCATGGCCCTTGATGTTCTGATTCCTCTGTCGTGCCTGTGTGAGATCCATGTGTGCATAATGATGAGGGAAACGAGAGCCAGGCATTGGGACCTCGAGACGGCTGGGTCACACACACAGAATATTACTCTCGTTATCATCATCTCGGTACGCGGATGGTATGACACATAGAGCTTACGACACGATGCAAAATCTAGTTAAGTTTTACCAAATATTACGTCACATTGCTGATTACTGTAATATAAAACATGAACAAAAACATCCCGTTATTATCCGTTGACACAACCCTGCGGCATAATGGAGAATTAATTATTAAGCATTACGAAAGGATATAT
>NC_091581.1:19703121-19705621 GCF_042767895.1 Penaeus vannamei
TAATATTATCATTAGAATCAGCATTATCATTATCATAACTACTATTACTATTATCATAATCATCATCATAATCATCATCATCATCATCATCATCATCATCATCATCATCATCATCATCATCATCATCATCATCATCATCATCATCATCATCATCATCATCATCATCATCAGTAGATTACATAAATCGATAAACAAATGAAGAGATAAACCAAATAAATAAAACAACAGAAAGCTTAAAATGAACAGTTAATGAAAGCAGCTTTTGCTGAAAACACCTAAGGAGGGTATTGCACCATATCTTATCTTCACAGGCTGACCAGATACGCTTGCTAAAAGGAAATAACAGTGTTTAATTATGTAAAACATTTATGGCATGATCTTATATTTCCCTCTGTGTCGTGGAAATGTAAGAAGAATGTAAATTAACAGTAAGTAATGTTGGTCTGTTAAAAAACTTCTGGATGCCGAATAACAGGCTGTTAATATACGATGATAATTTATCATCGATGATAATTTATCATGATTTATCATTCTCGAGGTAGTATCTTCGAGTATCTTCCCACGCTTGTACGCAGTCACTTTCAATAAAATTCGGGCCAAGTAATGTATCATCATCAAAGAAGCTGACACGGAGCTGACGCGACGGAGGAGTAAAGCCGTACCCACCCTTCGCTTCTAGCCACGAGGGTCCCTCATTGGAGCCGTTAGGCAGTTCCTCGACCTATCTCTAGCTCTTCACGCTGTCTAGTCGAGCTGCCCAAGCCGCTTCTCAGGTCGTCCCAGGGGCCTCTTCCAAGTAAGATTATCTCTTGAAGAGACAATCTGATGAGCAGGGCCATCCACAGGGAAACGAGCTAGGTGCCCGTAAAGTTTTCGATTACGGGTAGGCACAGGGTATTGCTAACTATTCAGTATATGATAACAATATGTTATATAATACCGGACCTGAAATTTACCAGAAACGATTTTATATACATTATTCGAATATTTTTTCATTATTTAACCATCATAAATATTGAGTCTTTAATCATTAATAAGATCATCTTTAGTCCATATTTCTACTCGCGCTGCAACCCCACGAGGTACATTAAGCAAGGGAAATGAGAAAGTTTATTGACCTCAACTCTTGTAACTTTGCCTAGAAAGACAAGGGATACAATTTCAACTTGACCAACTTCCCTGGGTCTCCGGAGTGCGTTAACGACATCAGGGCGTAATTATGTTGTGCCTGGTAATATCACCGAAATAAAACTTTCCCGTTTTGATTGTGTTTTACTGACAGTACGCTGCTCCTGCTACAAAAAAAGGGATTCGGTCTGGACGTTAAGTGGCGGAAAGTGAATGGATTGTGATGATGATAAAGAGGCTTTATCTTTTATTTTTATCCTGATCATTATAACCCTCACCTTCATTATCATTTATTACTTATTACCATCGTCATTATCATTATTATTTCTGTCGTCCTTGTCATTATCAATATTATAAATATCATCATCGTCATCATATTCATCATTCCTCCCCATCGTAATTGCGAACTACCACTGCAACTGTTGCAACTACTAGTCTTACTCCGTTCCCTCCCAAAATGGCTACATCTAACCCACCTTTTGTGACGCCCTAAAACATGCAAGTTATTCTTCGCTGTCGACAGAGAGAGTTCATATAAAGACTTGATGGTCCTAGTTCCTCTCGCGCATAATAGAGAGGTTTGGAGGAGCGAAAATGAAACGAAATACGCTTTATCAAAGTAACTGTAGTCTATATGATATAATACATGGCTGCTCCCATTACTCATGCTCAGTGTTGGTCCTATATTCGCATGGAATTAGGGGACATGTTCGTTGAGGAGCATGCGTGCTAAGCCGTTGGATGATGAATATATAAATGGTCAGTAAGAAAGCAATGCTACCCCCCACCCTAAAAAAAAAAAAAAAAATATATGTATATATATATATATATATATATATATATATATATATATATATATATATATATATATATATATATATATATATATATATATATATATATATATATATATATATATATATATCACATACACATACTACCCCACCCAACCACCCACACACACGCACAAGTAAAGATGAAAAAAAGACCTTACTAGTTTAGCCAAGTGTGTCAATACTATATATATACATAATGTATATATTTATGTATGCGAAATTATGTATTTTTGTCTATTTATTTGTACTCTATGCATACATACATATATATATATATATATATATATATATATATATATATATATATATATATATATATATATATATATATATATATATATATATATATATATATATATATATATATATATATATATATATGTGTGTGTGTGTGTGTGTGTGTGTGTGTGTATGTGTGTGTGTGTGTGTGTATTTACGTACATATATATATATACATATATATATATATATATATATATATATATATATATATATATATATATATATATATATACAGATAGATAGATATATACACA
>NC_091581.1:19728121-19735621 GCF_042767895.1 Penaeus vannamei
CAACAAGCGTAGTTTTAATATTAATTAAGATAATGATCATGATAATGATGATTAAAATAATGATGGTAAAAATGATAATGACAGTGATAACAATAATAAAAATAACAATAATAACAGTAGTTGTAGTAGTGATAAAGGTAATTATGATAACAATAACAGTAATAGCAATAATGATACTGATAATAATGATTATGGTAATACTACTACTAGTAGCAGTAAACATACAAGTAATAATGATTATGATAATGATGACTGAAATAATGATAATGATGATCACAACATCAATATCAATAAGAACAATAATAATATTGATAATAATTGTAATCATAATAATAATAATAATAATAATGATAATACTACTACTAACAATAATGGTAATAATAACAACAATAATGATAATGATAAAGATGATAACAATAACAACAGTAACAATGATAAAGGTAATAATAATAATAATAATAATAGTGGTACCAACGATTAAATCACGCACACACCCTCCCATCCCAGGGCCGCCCTCGCCCGCCCGCGCTGTATCTCCGCCCCTGACCCGAGGAACGTGGCTCGGTCGTCACTGTGGATAACAAGGGGAAATTTCCGCTAAGAATTTCAACGTAATTTCCCCGACCGCATTTCATTATATTTGCTAATTAGCGGAGGCCGACGGGGAAAAAAAGAAGGAAAGTCTGGATCTAATTTCCCGCGACTTTATTCCCGTTTTTCCTTTATCTGGACGTGGCAGTTTATCGTGAGTTTCCATGAGGCGAATTTGCAGTCGGGAAGGAAGCTCTTTTTCAGGCTTGTGTCCGCGTTATACATCTTTGGGGTTTGGGTGTCTCTCACTCTTTCTCGCTCTACTTTTGTTTCTCCCTCTATATAGATGCATATACATGTATCCTCTCCATCTCTATCTGTATGTTTGTTTATCTTTTTTTTTCTCTCTCTCTCTCTCGCGTTTCTTCGAGTTATCAAATGATACCTGTACAATTTCCTTCGCAAAAAAAGAGGGGAAAAAGTCTTTTCATCTTTCTTCTCGTCTATTTCAGTCTGGTGCCTCTTACTTTCATGTCGTTTCGTTTTCGTTTTACGTGTAACTCGCGATTATTACTTAAATTCACAGACAAAGTGATGATAAATCATAACACGACACTATATATTGGAACTAATGTTTTCCGTGATACATTTTCTCGTGAAACACGCAGACCAAGATCTTCAGAGAAAGAGAGATGAGAGATCGAGAAACAAAATGAAAAGAGATAAAGAAAAATTCTTAGGACAGAGATTTCTAAGCCTGTCTTTATTGTAATTTATTTGATTTGATTTTCCAAGGAATTGTTTTTGTTTTGTTTTCAGATTTAGTTTTCAGATAATGTTCTATGCTTTTGTATGTTTGAAATGACGACTTTTGTTTTGTTTTTACATTTTCTACTTGTCACAGACACCAAAAAAAATCTATCTGCATCTGCCTATCTCCACTTAGCCATCTACTCAAGTCCATTAAGTACATATTAATGACATTCTCGCACCGCTCATTATAAAAGACCAGTGACATACAAGGTTCCCTTTCCCTTGGACTTCAACTTGGTTCATCTCCTGCAGTTTTCTTGCCCGTGCATATAAGAATTAACATTCGTCACTCAGAAGACTGTGAAGCAAAGTTTCTGTTCAAAGGATTCAGTGAACTGCTCCTCAGTGAATATTTACCCCAGAGTCCATGCACCAGAGAGTCTTTCGCAACAGCTCGGCTTTGTGGAAGCTGCTGCGAACCTTTTGCTCTTTGTGAAAAATATAATTGGCAAATACTTCCGTTTGTGTGTATGTGATCACAATATCAAGACTGAAAGCTCTTTGGATTAATTGGCACCTACACGTGTGTGAGTGAATGAGTGTGCGTGTATGTGAAAATAATCATAGATACACAATGATCAATATTTCTCTCACTGTTTCTGCACCTCTCTTTCTCTTTTTTCTCACCCTCTTTCTTTCTGTCTTCCTTTAAAATGAGGGGAAAAAGTTATCAGAAGCGAGTCGCAGATTGGCGAGTTCAGCAAGTCCCTCCTTCCCTTGGATACATTTCGACTCGAAATGAATGAAAAGCGAACCTCAGGTCCGAAGGGCTCGCCTCGACCCCTTCGCCTCTTATTGCTTTATGGGGGTCGTCGATTCATGGGATTCTTTCTCTCTCTCTCTCTCCTTCTCGCGCGCGCGCTTTCTGTCCTATCTCTCTCTTGCACACACATTTTCTCTCTCTCTTTCTCTCTCTCTTTTCCTTCCTATCCACTCGTTCTTGTTCTCTTATGTAAAGCTGTCGAACTAAAAGTTTTTTATCAGTACGGTTCTTATGTATTGTCTTTATTCTGTTGTTCATTTTTTATCTTCTTTCATTAACTGCACACTGCTTTTCGACTGTTTTCTGCCGTGAGGCGGGAGCAAATATTCGTGTACTTGGATGCATTCTGTAAATGACGCTGAAGTCCTCTTCAAAAGATCTTCAACTCTGGCAATGAAAAACATCGACAATGCAAACGAAACTCTTCTGATAAGCAAACAAAATTGTAGATGGGGAGCACGTGTGCTTGCCTGCCTACTAACAAACAACCGTTTGTTTGTTTGCAAATGCATGCTTGCGTATTGAGAAAATGTGTTTGTGTATGTGAACATGTGTGTTCTTTTAAATAACAGGTTTGTAATAGTAATAACAATGATAACAACAATAATGATAATCTTGTTAATGATTATCGTTATTATCCTTATTAAAATAATGATCACAGTATGATGATAATGACCATAATGATGGTAATATTCATAAAGGTAAGAATGCAAAGTCGTCATGATTAGGAGAGAAAACAATCAGAGCGCAGCTTCAGGAAAAGAAAAGCTGTTCACCGAGAGAACAAAAGAGGTAATAGAAACACGAGAAAAAGCCCAAATTCACTAAAAGATAAAGAAGAGAGACGAAAAGATGAAGAAAAGATAAGATTCTGCATATGGCTTCATCGACAGGGATTTTTCATTTATCGATTTACCGGAAGCTAAAGGCCGTTGATCGTGGAGTTTTATTAGGAATGTATAATGGTAACGACAGTAATATCAGTAATACAAGTAATGACTTAAACAATAGTATTAACTGTAATAATGATGCTATTACAAGGTAAGTAATAATTCTAATACCAATATCAATGACAACGGACATACATTACCATCATCATAATCACGATGTAATTATATATCATATATATATAATAGTACTAAATCTATTGAGCAAATCAGCTCAGGGCCGCCCAAATCCGCCCACGCTGTATCTCCAAAGTTAGGGTCACACTAGTCTTCTCTGTCCTGGGATCCCTCGACAGCCTCGCCAAAGGAAGAGGCTCGGTCGTCACTGTGGATAACAAGGGGAAATTTCCGCTAAGAATTTCAACGTAATTTCCCCGACCGCATTTCATTATATTTGCTAATTAGCGGAGGCCGACGGGGAAAAAAAGAAGGAAAGTCTGGATCTAATTTCCCGCGACTTTATTCCCGTTTTTCCTTTATCTGGACGTGGCAGTTTATCGTGAGTTTCCATGAGGCGAATTTGCAGTCGGGAAGGAAGCTCTTTTTCAGGCTTGTGTCCGCGTTATGATTCTTCCAAGGGGTTTGGGGTACTGACTTTCTCTCTCTGACTATCCATCTACCCATCTCTCTCTCCTTCCTTGCTTTGCTCTCTCTCTCTCTCTCTCTCTCTCTCTCTCTCTCTCTCTCTCTCTCTCTCTCTCTCTCTCTCTCTCTCTCTCTCTCTCTCTCTCTCTCTCTCTCTCTCCCTTTTATCTGCACATATTCATCTCCTCTTACCCATCTGCGTAGGTCCATAATGTCTGCTACATATCCAAATCATTCTCGCACTGTCCATTATAAAATATACAGGGTTCCTTTTCCCTGGACTTCAACTTGGTTCATTTCCTGCAATTTCTTTCCCCGAGCTTACAAGAACTATCATTCGTCATTCGGGAGACTTTGTTCCTCATGAAATCTGTGAGGCAAAGTTTCTGTTCAAAGGAAGACTCCGTGAACTGCCCCTTCTCGGTGAATCCCAGGGTCCCTGCGCCAGAGAGTGTCTTTTACAACAGCTGGCCTTTGTACCAGCTGCTGCAAACATTTTGTTCTTTGGGAAAAATGAATACATTTGATAGATGGTTCCGTCCGTTTGCTTGTCCTTGGTCACTGCATCTGGACTGAAAGTTCTTTTGTTCACGCTATTTTTTGCTTATATGCGATGGATGAATATGCAGTCATATTTACAAGATGTGTGTGTGAATATATTGATAGTTATACAGTGGTCATTATTTTTCATTTACGGCTTCTTTTTCTTGCCCTTTCCCATTCTTCTTTCCTTTGTGTGTATGTGCGTTTATATGTACATATTTGTGCTTGTGTGTGTTTCCATATAAAACTTAGGGCAAAGATCGCTTGCTTTACGTTGTGTAAAGAGGAAGGAATACGCAGAGGAAGGAATACGCACGAGACTGAAATATGCGAGAAGAAAAAGGAAATGGATTTTTTTCCCTGTGGGGGAGGAAATTGAGCTGGTATTCTGTGATTCCTCAGATACGCAAAAGAGAGAAAGAGATATATACATATATATATATATATATATATATATATATATATATATATATATATATATATATATATATATATATATATATATATATATATATATATATATATATATATATATATAATTTATATAAACAGGTAGAAAGAGGGAGAGGATATATATAGATAGTTAGATAGATAAATAGAGAGAGAGAGAGAGTGAGAGAGGGCAAGAGAAAGAGAAAAAAAAAAAGTAGAGAGAGAGACGCTCCCAAACCCATTGGAAAAATTATAAGGCGGACACAAGCCTGAAAAAGAGCTTCCTTCCCGACTGCAAATTCGCCTCATGGAAACTCACGATAAACTGCCACGTCCAGATAAAGGAAAAACGGGAATAAAGTCGCGGGAAATTAGATCCAGACTTTCCTTCTTTTTTTCCCCGCCGGCCTCCGCTAATTAGCAAATATAATGAAATGCGGTCGGGGAAATTACGTTGAAATTCTTAGCGGAAATTTCCCCTTGTTATCCACAGTGACGACCGAGCCTCGTTCCTCAGGTTAGATCTTTTAAAGATCAAGTAAAAAAATGTATAGAGAGAGAGAGAAAAAAAATAGATCAACAATAATAATAATAATTTCGATGAAGGTATCTGCAGATTATCTTTCCTTTTTTTTTCTTGTTTTTTCTTGGGCTTTTTGCTCTCGTGTCTTTATCCTCTTGTATTTGCTCGGTGAACAGCAATCACTTAAACAAACACACTTTCACACTTGTTCACATATGCAAACACTTTCACACACACAAACCCACGTTCACACTTGTGCCAACACGCAAACCCACATTCACACACACAAACATACAGAAACACTTTCACACACAAACATGTTCATACATGTTCACCTAAAGAGACACTTGCACATACATAAACACACGTTCATACATGTTCACATACACATACTTTCACAAATACGCACATGAACGCATAAACAGGCACTCAATGCAAGCAAACATGTAACTTCTGTTTATCAGTACGTAAGCACACATGCTCCCCCATCTACTATTCTTGTTTGCTTATCAGAAGAGTTTTGTTTGCATTGTCGTTGTTTTTTATTATCAGAATTCAAGATCTTTTCAAGAGGACTTCAGTGTCATGTACAGAATGCATCCAGGTACGTGAGTATTTGCTTCGTCCTGACAACAGAGAGGGGGGGGGGGGGATTGAGAGAAAGAAAAAGAGAGTGGCGAGAGAGAGAGAGATAGGCAAAGACAGAGTCTGAAAGGAGAGAGAGAGAGAGAGAGAGAGAACGAAGAAAACAGTCGAAAACAGATGAGCAGTTAATTAAAACGATATAAAAATCAAAGTCAGAACAGGGATGAAATATATATTTTCTTTCAAAAGTTCTCTTGTTCGATAGCTTTGTATGAGAGAGAAATAGCGAGAGCGAGAGAGAGAGAAAGGGAGGGAGGAGGGAGGACTGAGAGAGAGGGAGGTGGAGGGAAAGAAAGAGAGAGAAAGAGGTGGGGGGCAGATAGAAAGAGAGGGACACAGAAAGAAAGAGTAAGAGATAGGAGGGGGTCGACAGAGAGGCGAAGAGATTATTTACGAGTTGAAATTTATCCAAGGGAAGAATGGTCCCGTTTCCTAAACACGCCAGGTTTTGAGTCATCTCTGATGGAAAGCTCTTCTCTCTTTATATATATATATACACACACACACACACACACATATATATATATATATATATATATATATATATATATATATATATGTGTGTGTGTGTGTGTGTGTGTGTGTGTGTGTGTGTGTGTGTGTGTGTGTGTGTGTGTGTGCGTGTGTGTGTGTGTGTGTGTGTGTATTCATATATCTTATTTTCTTTTGAATGTGATGATTTCTCGATATCATTGGTACGATATTATTCGTATACTCGCATGAATTAAGTTGCCGAGTGGTGGGCATGGGGAAAAGTTTCTTCTTGGAATCGGTCTCTCTGACGAATTCGGAAAAAAAGTCATTGCATTTGTGCATTTATATAACAGTCTTACGATTTATATTCACACAAGTAGATACATACACACAGGAAGAGGAAAAAACGAGATGTGTGAAAGTGGAAGAGAATTAAAAAAAAAAAAGAGAAACCGACAGACAAGGACATAAAGAACAGAAGAGATTTACGCATATGTGTATATGTAAACACACATACCAACATAATTCAATCTGTGACATTGTTTGGACGCCGTCAGGTAACAACCCAGCTCGCCGGCACCCGCGCGCGCCCGGAAGTGTCGCATTTCCGTCGCGTTCCGAGGCCGCCGGACGTGCGTCTGCTGAGGAAGGGAGGCCGGACATGGCGGCCGCAGAGTGGTCGCACCGCCAGCTGATCAACGGGAAGGAAAAGGGAGCTGGCCACCGGGATGCAGGGAGAGGCCGGTGACACTACGTACACAGATATGTGTATGTGTGTTCTTATGTATCTATCCATAAAACAGACATATCATTCATGAGTAGCCTGAACCAAGAGCCCCTAACGCTGATAATCCGACCACAGTTAGACAAACGGAAGTGCCTGCCAGACATTCAGTTTCTGCAAACACGACGCGTCCGCAGAAAAAGCTGTGCAAACGACTTGTTGACAAAGACGCGCTTTTTGGTGCAGGGAGACCGGGGTAAATATTCTTTGCAAAGGAGCAATTCACTGAGTTCGGCTTTAAAAAGGGACTTTGCTCCACATAAAAAAGTTTTTGTACAGGCATGGGGAATGAAAAATGATATACAAACTAAAACTACATGGCCTGGAACAAATAAATCACTGATCTTTTGAAATACACAATGTGAAAGTACTATATCTTTTTGTACTTGAGTAGAGGGAAACAAGTCAGTGATAAACAGATACACAGAGAATATATATACATATATATATATATATATAT
>NC_091581.1:19755621-19758121 GCF_042767895.1 Penaeus vannamei
AATTCTGAATGAATTCTAATCAAGGATTTTGTTGGTCTAGTTAATTTATAATTCACATTTCTGAATGAGAAACCTGTATGTTCTGCAGTACGCATAAAAAGGTTACAGGATGTTTTTCATATGTAAGTAGCATCACAGTTACTGCACGAGATTTTTGTACAGTTGAAGAACGTAGAAGTTTGGGAATTCTATATTTGAATTTGAATGAATTACCAATGGAAAGGAGTGTCGTGTAAACAATCTTGAGAATGACAGTGTAATAATGTGCTTCAATTAGATTTGATAGTTTTCTGTCTCATGTTGTAACTGATAGTTCCTAGGTAAGGCAGTTTGACATAAATTAAATCTTTAGGAACAATTAAAAAGGGTTATTCTGGGACTAGGAGTCTATTGAAAGTTTTCTTAATGTTCCTTTTAGTGAAGGTAATGGGAAACATATTCTTTCTCAAAACATTAATAATAAAATCAACTTTTTTACGAGAAGATAAAGTAGTCCTTAGAAATATTAAAAGCACTGTAGATTAAAGTTCATATTAAATTCCCTTTATATGTAATTGGTATGTAAGAGTTAACTTTTGTTGTAAGGCCAGTGTAAGTCGATTTTCTGTAAACAGAGGAAACAAAAGATATTTTTTCTCCTAAAATGTCTACATCTAAGAGCTTTTAAGATTTCCAAGAACACCTTTATCTTCTCTAACGTTGATTTTATTATTATTATATATATAGATATAGTTACAGTTATATACCATATTCACACACACACACACACACACACGCACACACACATACACACTCTCACACACACACACACACACACACACACACACACACACACACACACACACACACACACACACTCACACACACACACACACACACACACACACACACACACACACACACACACACACACACACACACACACACACACACACACACACACATATATAGATAGATAGATAGATAGATAGATATAGTTGTGTGTATATATATATGTATATATATAAACCATGTAACAACACTAGATACTCAATAAGAAGACATGGAGGTAATAATAGAGGACCTGGGGATAGACCGTTGGTTCCCGGAGTCAATAAAGGAAGGAGACAAAGAAACTGAATATTTCCCCCAATTAAAGAGGATCGCACATACAGCCCTTAAGACGACGTGAAAGGGAAGGGATATTTGACAAAAGGGAGAGATAGAGAGGAAGGGGAAGATAAAGAGGGTGCTGAAGAGGGAGGGAGATAGAGAGTGGGGGAGTGGGAGGGAGATAGAGGGTGGGGGGGGAAGGAGAGGAGAGAGGGAGTGGGAGGTCGAGGATTTCGGAGAGGGAGATGAGGGTGAGAGAGAGAGAGAAAGACACCACAAGAAGGAGAGGATGGGGGAGAGGGAGATATAGGATGGAGGTGAGGGAGAGGAAGGTGAAAGAGAAAGAAAGAGGGAGATAGAAACACAGAGAGAGGGATATAAAGGGTGGAGGAGCGAGAAAGAAAGACAGGGAGGGAGAAAGAAACAGAGAAAGACTATACGAGGGAGTGACGATACGAAAAAACAACCAACCAAACAGCCAATTCTCCAACGAAAGCGAAAATAAAAGAAACAAAACAAAACAAAAATCCGAATAAAATGTCAGGAAAGAGAAAAAAAACGCCATTTCAACTTCCCAGCGTGGTGATGAATCGTGACACAGATGCTCTTAAAGTGACGAAACTTTGTCGTGGATTTGGGGCCGAGGTAATGTGTGCAAGGGCGGTGCGTCGGGCCTGATGTGTGGGGTCTCGGGGCACCTTCGTCTGTCCGAGTGCATTTGCGTGTAGGTGACGAATGCATATAAGTACACACACACGGGTGAGTGTGTGCGTGTGTGTGTGTGTGTGCATATATATGTTTATGTGTGTATATATATACATATATATATATACATATGTATATACATACATACGTACATATATATATATATATATATATATATATATATATATATATATATATATATATATATATATATATATATATATATATATATATATATATATATGTATATATATATATATATATGTATATATTTACACACACACACACACACACACACACACAAATATACATATATATGTATATTATATATATATATATATATATATATATATATATATTATGTGTGTGTGTGTGTGTGTGTGTGTGTGTGTGTGTGTGTACATACATACATACATACATATATATATATATATATATATATATATATATATATATATATATATATATATATATATATATATATATATATATATAAATATATATATATATATATGTGTGTGTGTGTGTGTGTGTGTGTGTGTGTGTGTGTTTGCGCACATACATACACGCACACACATACACACGCACACACACATATATATATATATTCATATATGTGTGTGTGTGTGTATATATATATATATATGTATGTGTATGTGTGTGTGTGTGTATGTGTGTGTGTGTGTGTGTGTGTGTGTGTGTG
>NC_091581.1:19765621-19775621 GCF_042767895.1 Penaeus vannamei
ATGATGTATTCTTATCATTGTTCTTTTCATTAACACCATTGTTGTTATAATTGCTACAGTTGCAATTATCACATTCTTTAGAGGCGATTAATAGTTATGCAAATAGTCTATAAAAACATTACTATTGTTATTGTCAAAATCATGACTGCTATTATTATCATTAATATTTCTTATTCCACTGTTTATCGGGAACAGTCCTGCTATCTTATTCATTATGTGTGTTTATGTGTGTGTGTGTGTGTGTGTGTGTGTGTGTGTGAGAGAGAGAGAGAGAGAGAGAGAAGAAGAGAGAGAGAGAGAGAGAGAGAGAGAGAGAGAGAGAGAGAGAGAGAGAGAGAGAGATAGAGAGAGAGGGAGGGAGGGAGGAAGAGAGAGAGAGAGAGAGAGAGAGAGAGAGAGAGAGAGAGAGAGAGAGAGAGAGAGAGAGAGAGAGAGAGAGAGAGAGAGAGAGAGAGAGAGGATAAAAAGACAGAGACAGAGAGAGAGAGGGAAAAGAGGGAGGAAGGGAGGGAGAGAGAGAGAGAGAGAGAGAGAGAGAGAGAGAGAGAGAGAGAGAGAGAGAGAGAGAGAGAGAGAGAGAGAGAGAGAGAGAGAGAGAGAGAGAGAGAGAGAGAGAGAGGGAGAGAAGAGACAGAGAGAGAGAGAAAGAAAGAAAGAAAGAGAGAGAGAAAGAAAGAAAGAAAGAGAGAGAGAAAGAGGGAAAAGGAGGGAGGAAGGGAGGAAGGGAGAGAGAGAGAGAGAGATAGTCTGCCAATATGCGTGTTTATTTGTATACTTACATAAAAACCGTCAGTTAAAGCGGCAACAGTTATCATCATTTTCTTGTCGAAGATCTTTGTTTATACAAGAGAAAACGCGGTCTGTAAATAACAGCAATCGAATCCGGAAAAAATGACCATTTGATATCTTATCCGAATCTGATAAGGATTATCTTTGAGCTTTCTTGGTCGAGCGCTGTGGAGGCAAAGGGAGGTGAGAACAACGAATTTTTTTATCCATAAATAAAACTATAAATAACTGATGTTGTACTGATGGTGGTAATGATAACAATGATGAATTGAGGAGGAGGATATTGTTAATAATGACAATCATTAATTAAAATACTACTAATAGTAATTATATAATAATAATGATAATGATACTAATATAATAATGATAACAATAAAATACAACAGAAAGGAAAGGAAATTATGATGAGAAAGAATGATAACAAAAACATTAATAATAACAGTAGCCACAATGATGATAGTAATATGGAAAACGAAAATGATTAAGATAACAATAACAGCAACAAAACCACGACAGAATTTATATCCACGAATATGTGCAAGATAACAAAAAATAAATAAATAAACGTTCTAGATCTGTCAGCCCTATACTTTATTTGCCTTAAAGTACATGGTTTTCAAGCAAATGATTTTGAAAGATGTATGACCTACGGCCGATCAGCTGATCCGATGAAATATCAACAATGATTTTACTGTGATATATACACGACCCAACAAATCTGAAAGGGCCATTGAATATAAAGATTCTTTTCCATTGACGATGCAGTTTAATATTTATGGAAGGGGAATACAGCGTCCGTGTTATTCTTATGGAAACGGGAAATTTTTGCTCAGGGAGAATGGACGAAAAAAGAATACATGACTGTCTTCAAATGTTAACAATACCGATTTGTATGTATATGTGAGAGAGAGAGAGAGAAAGAGAGAGAGAGAGAGAGAGAGAGAGAGAGAGAGAGAGAGAGAGAGAGAGAGAGAGAGAGAGAGAGAGAGACAGACAGACAGAGAGAGAGAGGAGGGAGAGAGAGAGAGAGAGAGAGAGAGAGAGAGAGAGAGAGAGAGAGAGAGAGAGAGAGAGAGAGAGAGAGAGAGAGAGAGAGAGAGAGAGAGAGAGAGAAGAGGGAGAGAGAGAGAGAGAGAGACAGAGAGAGAGAGAGAGAGAGAGAGAGAGAGAAGAGGGAGAGAGAGAGAGAGAGAGAGAGAGAGAGAGAGAGAGAGAGAGATTTGATCTTATGCTAATCATTACTTTTAGTCAACCATTGTTTCAGAATATTGATTTCCGTAGATTTCAAGGAAAGATCGGAGCCATCTTCCAAATGATAAAACTAAAAGGGCTTAGATGAGATGCAGAGATAACGTTATCAGTGATAGGGCCTAATCATTGCCAAGGGAACATACTCTCGAAGGTCACGACATAATAACACAGTGTCATTCGTGCTGAAAGAGAGTGTAGAGGCTGCTAATACTACTACTACTACTACTACCAGCAACCGTAAAGCCCCAGTACATACTACCTATTACCACGTACCATGGGGTCGTCACGGCTTGCTCTCGTGCTGCTGGTACTCCTACCCAGCCTCGCCTCCGCCTTTGCCGACTTGGACGAAATTCTTTACTCCGTCTCGAAGCAAAATAAAATCCCACACTCGACGAAGGGACAACTCACGCCCCTTCAGTTACTGAAGGAGAGCGTAGGGCTGCAATACGAGAGACATTCGGCATCGCAGGAAAACGAGACTTATGCACCATACGAAGAAAAGAATGTTATCATAGACGTGGTGCTCAAGACAGTGTTTGATAGTGTGCTGAAACCCATCTACTTGCCGTCCAGTGAAAACGCAAATGAGGAATGCAAAACAGACCTCATGGATAAAAGTTTCTACGACAACCTGAAGGCACGGAAATTATGGGCACTTCAGAGTAAGTCTGTACTTGTTGTTCTTGTTATATATATATACATATATATATATATATATATATATATATATATATATATATATATATATATATATATATATATATATATGTATGTATTTTTTTTTCCTTCCTATCAATTATTGTTTGCCTGTCTAAATAATAGGTAGGTTTAGGCAGCCTAAAGTTCATTGGGTTCTTTTGGAATTTACTCACTGGCTAAGTCTTACGAGTAGGCCTATTGGTTAAAGCTGATTCACGTGTCAACTAAACCTTTCAGTCAGCCGCTATCTCACAACTGTCGCGGGAAATGCACACGTTTCTCTATTCATTTCCTCATATAATAATATCGGTTGGAGATAATTCATCGATGCCTTTTGCAAAATATTGAGTATAGAATGGCGCTTCGTCTCATACATAATTTTAACCTCGCTCCCCCATAGTGGGGTGTGCCCCCTAAAAGTCGAAAAAAAATCGTTTGTTTCTTCTTCTTCTTCTTCTTCTGTACATCCTAACTCCCCCAAAAAACTATGTTATATCTACCCTAGCCTAAGGCCGTGTAAATGGCTGATTTTTTAATTTCCTTTTTTTGGTGTGGATTACTATTGACGGTCTGCTTTTTCAGCATTAAATAACCAATATTTTTTATTAAGTCCAAAATTCAAAAATCGGCCATTTATATGGCTCAGGGCTCCGAGTCTCTAGCGAAAGCAACAAAATGCGTTTGAATCTCACGAAAATTACGATATTAGGATGTACCGAAGGTAATGTACACAAAGAATGGAGATATGACATTTTATACTTTGGACACTTGCCAAAGTTCGTTATCTATATTATTATTCTCTAAATCTAATGTTATATATATATATATATATATATATATATATATATATATATATATATATATATGTATATATATATATATATATATATATATATATATATATATATATATATACATATAAAACTTGTATAGTGTACTTTGCGAGTCAATTTTCAATAGGGACGTTATTCCGTAAAGGCATATTGCTGTATTGCTTGTTTGTTAGATATTTTTGCCTGAAAAGTTTAATAAATGCTTTGAACCATAGAGACAACTAATCTAAACGAGATCAAAACTTTCTTCTTTTTTTTACTTCAAATTTTGAAGAAATGGAGAACTGTGGATGGCAATCTCAGTACAAAATCATCCTAGTTAAAGAGTCCTTGCATGAATACAACACGAGGGTTCAATTTTGAGAATTTCAAAAGCATATGGATTTAGCACATGGGATTCGGGATTTACCAAAGTAGTTGAATTTCTCCATGCTCCACTCAGGCGGGGGGGGGGGGGGGTCATTGGGTGTTTATAATTTTCGAGAAGGATCATATGTATGTAAACACATGCACACAAAGTTTTTAAAATTAATCATCCTCATTTAGTAGGCCTACTTCGACTCTAATATGTAAAGGAATAAAATATATTAGTTATCATTATTAAACTGTTTTCTTTGATAATTATCAATAGTAACAGATTGCAATAAGAGACGAGTGGAGTTGGTGATTAGCCATTTGCATTTATTATCTTCACTAAGAACTGTATAAAATAATGCAGACGCCTAAGTGTTTATGGTTGGATATTTGCGTTTTTATGGTACCTAAGACAAACGTAATATTTTTTTATCGGATGCGATAGCTGTTTCAACTCCAGACGAAGACTTCATATACAAACGAGCTTATAATTGTTTTTATTTCAGAGCGGGTATTACTGTGTTCTATCATCTTCAGTATGAAATTATCAGTGTCTCGCTTAGATCTCTGAAGCTCAAAATTCTGACTTATAGGTACCCTTCGTATTGAATTGCCTTTTACAGCGGAAACGAAAAATTTTTAATCGATTCAAATTTCCCGCTACTGTAATGTACCGACCGTTGAGCGAAGTCTAATGGAAATATTTTAATCCTTACTTATACGGCTATTTTCAAACATTAGTGCTTCATACTCGGTATACATACAGATCCCTTCATAAGCTACAGCATATTACCAGGGAGTCTTGATGGAAACATATTTCATGAGTAAAAGAACACAAAACGTACCTTATATATATATATATATATATATATATATATATATATATATATATATATATATATATATATATATATATATATATATATATATATATGTATGTATATATATATATATATATATATATATATATATATATATATATATATATATTTACATACATACATATATATATATGTATATATATATATATATATATATATATATATATATATATATATATATATATATATATATATATATATACTTCACAAAATATTTCGTCATAAATCACTGTGACATTTTTTTTTTTCTGATATTGGTATAAGAGTGTTCTTTGAACATTCACAAACTCATATTTATGCGCAATGTCATAATCAAATGCCGCATGTACGATTGCAACAAGTAAAAGTCTACATAGGTGTATCTGGGCACTCATTAATGATAATGAGAGTGATATGATTATAATGATAGTAATAATAATGATGATGGTAATGGTAAGAACAATGTTAACAATAAAGATAGTACTGCCAATGAATTATACTGATACTAATACTAATATTACTAATATAAACAATAAGGATGATGATAATAATAGTAATAATGATAGTGATAGCAATTATCTTGATATTGATATTAATAATAATATGATATTTTTACAATGGTAAAAATAACAATAATTAAAGATCAAAAAATGATAATAATGATAACAATAAGAGGCAATAATAATGATGGTAAGAAAATTTAACAGTAGTAATAATGACAAGGATAATAGTAATTATGATAATCATGATAATTATTATGATAATAAAAATAATGATAATATAAATAATGATGATAATAATAGCAATAATGATATCAATAATGATAATAATAATAACGATAATGATAATAATAACAGTAGTGATAATAATCATACTACTAATAATAATAATAATGATAACAGTAGTAACAATAATAATGATAACAATAAAAATAACACCAACTAATGAAGAAAATAAAAAATAGATAAATGAAAATAAGATAATGAATAGATAAAGGGACAATGCATGAATAGATAATATGTAACACAGATAATATATAAATGAACAAAGCGATGATAAATAGATTATGAAGAGCTAGAAAAGATAATAAACGTAATACAAAAGGGATGATAATGAATGAAATGATGAAAAATGAAAAATATAGAATAGGGGAAATAAAGAAGAGATAATGTAGAAATGATTAACGAGATGATAAATAAACAAAAAAAAACAAAAATAAAAATCCATAAATGAAATTCAGAAATTCAGATTATATATAAGCGATAAATGATAAATAGATTTTAATATATCTTCAAGAAATTATAAGTGAAATGCAAAAGAGAAGACATTATTAAAGAGATGATAAATATTTTCTAAAATATTTTAAAAAGTGCAAAATATATTGGATATACGACCAATGAGATGATAAATACATTTAGTAAAAAAAAAAAATCAAGAAGATATTGAATAAATGATTAAGGAGATGATGAATAAATTTCAAAATATTCCAAAGAAAACTCAACGAAATATAAAATATGATAAACAAATAATGAAAAAGATGACACGGCGTAAACCTCGTGAAGCGTCTTGGCGACCCTCGGCCTCTCGTCCCGAACCTCTAGAAGGATAGGGTTCAAAGCTTCGAATCTCGAGGTTCATCTGCCGGATATCTCATCTCGGATTAAAGCAGTCCTTTTCAGGGATCGCGAATCGGGGTAACGAAATGCTGCATCTCTTTTCATACTTTGCTTTCAACGAGATTTCTCTCTGCCTTAGCCTTCTACCCTCTCCTGCTCCCTCCCTCCCTCCCCCTCCTCTCGCTCTCGCCCTCGCTCTCGCTCTCGCTCTCTCTCTCTCTCTCTCTCTCTCTCTCTCTCTCTCTCTCTCTCTCTCTCTCTCTCTCTCTCTCTCTCTCTCTCTCTCTCTCTCTCTCTCTCTCTCTCTCTCTCCTCCTCTTCCTCCTTCTCCTTTCTCCCTCTTCCATTTCCTCCGTCTCTTCCTTCTCCTTCTCTTCTTACTCCTCCTATCTCTCCTCCTCTTCCCTTCTCCCTCCCTCCCTCCTCCTCCTCTTCCTCCTCTTCCTCCTACTCCATTCTCCTCCCCCTCCTCCTCCCTTCTCCTCCCCTCCTCCTCCCTGCTCCCCTCCCACCGCCTCCTCTTCGTCCCCCTCCTCCTCCTCTTCCACCACCCTTCTCCTCCTCCTCCACCACCCTTCTCCTCCCCCTCCTCCTCTTTTTCCAACTCCCTCCTCCTGCCCCTCCCCCTTTTTCCAGCGCCCTGCTTCCTCCATGATTTTAAATTCCTTTCCTCTTTTTTTTTTCCTTCAAAGTAAGGATTAGTTTTAGGACGTCTTGGAGAAGTTTCGTCTTGAAGAAACTGTCTGATTTACCTTTTAGATGAGGAAGGAGGCGTAGAATGCTGTGGCATCAAATTCAAATATCCTACATGTAATTTCCTATCATTTCTGTGATGATTCCGGTCCTATCTGCTTGGGTAAATCCCATTATGATTGGTGTAATCATGTACAAAATCTGGCGTGTCATATTCAAAGACTAATCCATATCAGATTTTATTCTTGCAGTGATCAGTAGATAGAATTGCAGCATTTCATTTTAAATTTATTAATTTAATTTTTTTTCTCTCTCTATCTTTATTTATCTATCTACCCATTTATCTATCTATCTATGTAACTCACTGTTTCCTACTTTCTCTCTCTATCTATATATCTATCCATTTATCTCTCTATCTTCCTATTGCTCCCTTTACCTCCCCTCTCTCTATCTATCTATCTATATATCTATTTGTCTATCTATCTCTCTCTCTTCATCCCTCCTTCCCTCACCCTTCTTCCTTCTCCCCGGCCTTCTCTTCTTCCCTCCCTCATTCTCTCCCTCCCTCTTCTTCTTTCTCCCTCTCCTTCCCCTCCCTTTCCCTCTCCTCTTTCCCACCCCTTTTCCCTTTCTCTTATTCTCTCCCAACCGACCTCCCTCTCTCTCTCTCTTCTTCCCTACATCTCTCCTTCCTTGCCTCCTCCTCATCCCTTTGCCTCTCATCCACTCTCTCCCTTCCACCCTCCTTCTCTCCCTTTCTCTCCTTCCTCCCATCCTCCTTCTCTCTATCTCCCTCCTTCTTTCCCTCCCACCCTCCTTTTCAATCCCCCTTCTCTCTGTCTCTCCCATCCTCTCTCCCTTTCTCTCCTTCCTCTCACACTCCTACTCCCAATCTCCCTCCTTCCCTCCCTCCTTCTTTCCCTTTGTTCACTCCTTCTCAAACACCCTTCTCTCCTTCTCTCCCACCCGTCCTCCCACACTGTCTCCCTTTCTCTCCTTCCTCCTCTCTATCTCCCTCCCTGCTTTCCTACCCACCCTACTTTTCTATCCCTCCTTCTCTCCTTCTCCTCCCTCCCTTACTCTCCTTCCTCCCACCCTCCTTCTGTCTATCTCCCTCCTTCCCTCCCTCCTTCTACCCTCCTGCTACCCTCCTTTACTCTCCTTCTCTCCCACCCGTCTTCATACACTGTCTCCCCTTTCTCCCTTTCCTCCCACCCTCCTTCTCCCAATCTCCCCTCCTTCTCTCCCACCCCCTCTCCCTTTCTCTCCTTCCTCCCACCCTCCTTCTCCCAATTTTCCTCCTTCCCTCCCTCCTTCTATCCCTCCTGCTACCCTCCTTTTCAAACACCCTTCTCTCCCATCTCTCCCACCCGTCCTCCCACATTGTCTCCTTTCTCTCCTTCCTCCCACCCTCCTTCTCCCAATCTCCCTCCTTCTTTCCCTTCGTTCCCTCCTTCTCAAACACCCGTCCTCCCACACTGCCTCCCGTTCTCTCTTTCCTCCCACCCTCCTTCTCCCAATCTCCCTCCTCTCCCACCCCCTCTCCCTTTCTCTCCTTCCTCCCTCCCTCCTTCTTGCTATCTCCCTCCTTCCCCCCCTCCTTCTTTCCCTCCGTTCCCTCCTTCTCAAACACCCTTCTCTCCTTCTCTCCCACCCGTCCTCCCACATTGTCTCCCTTTCTCTCCTTCCTCCCACCCTCTTTCTCCCAATCTCCCCCCTTCCCTCCCTCCTTCTTTCCCTCCTGTTACCCTCCTTCTCAAACACCCTTCTCTGCTTCTCTTCCACCCGTCCTCCCACATTGTCTCCTTCCTCCCTCCCTCCTTCTCCCAATCTTCCTTCCTTCCCTCCCTCCTTCTTTCCCTTCGTTCCCTCCTTCTCAAACACCCCTTCTCTCCTTCTCTCCCACCCGTCCTCCCACACTGTCTCCCTTTCTCTCCTTCCTCCCACCCTCCTTCTATCTATCTCCCCCCTTCCCTCCCTCCTTCTTTCCCTTCGTTCCCTCCTTCTCAAACACCCCTTCTCTCCTCCTCTCTCACCCGTCCTCCCACACTGTCTCCCTTTCTCTCCTTCCTCCCTCCCTCCCTCCTTCTCCCAATCTCCCCCCTTCCCTCCCTCCTTCTTTCCCTTCGTTCCCTCCTTCTCAAACACCCCTTCCCTCCCACCCTACTTCTGTCTATCTCCCTCCTTCCCTCTCTCCTTCTACCCTCCTGTTACCCTCCTTCTCAAACCCCCTTTACTCTCCTTCTCTCCCACCCGTCCTCCCACACTGTCTCCCTTTCTCTCCTTCCTCCCACCTTCCTTCTGTCTATCTCCCTCCTTCCCTCCCTCCTTCTACCCTCCTGTTACCCTCCTTCTCAAACCCCCTTTACTCTCCTTCTCTCCTCCCAGTGGTGGACTCCTGGGGCAAACTTCCCGACGGCTTCTTCTTCGGTAACCTCCGCTCTACTGGGATGTACGAAGAATGCCTGAACGTGTGGGCGAACTTCACCATCAAGTTGGGCATCCTCGGGCCGACAGAACTCAGGAACTACACTGGGCGCTACTGTCAGATTTATTACGAGTAGGTTGTCGGGGTTTCAGGGCACTTTTGTTGCTGTTGTTGTTGTTGGTTTGAGAAATTATGATGCTAGTTCAGATAAAGAGGATGTTGATGATAATAGGTATAATATGATGATGATTATAAAAATGACAATAATTATGATAATAATAATAATAATAATGATATTAATAATGATAGTGATGATAATGATTATGATGATAATGATTATGATGATAATGATAACAATGAAAATAATGAGGGTAATGATAACAACGACAACAACATAGTGCACTGTGCTATTTTTTGAGGTCCGGAGGATAAGGATAATTATCCTTATCTTTCCCTGTGTGGCTAAAGTAGGTG
>NC_091581.1:19780621-19788121 GCF_042767895.1 Penaeus vannamei
ATTTTTATTGTTATATTATTATATTTTATTATGTTTTTGTGTTACTATTATCAATTATCATTATTCTTATACTCATCATTATTATTATAATAATAATAATACCTATTACTATTACTATCACTATCATTATCATCATTGCCATTATCATTATCATTATTATTATTATCATCATTATTACTATCACTATCATCATTATCATTAACATCAGTATTATCATTATTATTACAATCATAACCTATGTTAACAATATCAATAATGTCATTTTGATTACAATTGTCATCACGATAATGACACCAACTAATACTAATATCAATGATAACAATAATAACAACAAAAACAATAATATAAGTAACAACAACAACAGTGATACATCATCACTCAATATGCATTCCTTCTCTACATTTCAGGCGCATGGCAAATATTCATAGGATTTTCCTTATATGGTAATTTACAGCGAATATTTACATACAAGATATCAGAAAGTTCAAATGTGATCACTTGTCTTCCGGCTCTGAGGTACGTGGTTGGCGCTTCGTGTCTGTCTGTCTGTCTGTCTTACTGTTTGTCTGTCTGTTTGTCAGTTTGTTCGTTTGTCTGTCTGTATTTTTGTCTGTCTATTTGTCTGTCTTTCTCTCTGTCTGTCTGACTGTTTGTTTGCTTGTCTTTCTGTCTGTCTGTCTGTCTATCTGTCTGTCTGTTTGTTTGTTTGTCTGTCTCTGTTTGTTTGTTTGTCTTTCTGCCCGTCTGTCTGTCTGTCTGTTTGTTTGTCTGTCTGTCTTTCTGTCTTCCTGTCTGTCTGTCTGTCTGTCTGTTTCTCTTTGTTTTGGGATTCTCTTTCTGTCCGTCTATAAATCTTTATTATCTGTCTGTTTCTTTCTTTCTCTTCGTTTTGTCCTTAGTCTGTCTGTCTGTCTGTGGTGTGGTTGTGTGTGTGTGTGTGTGTGTATGTGTGTGTGTGTGTGTGTGTGTGTGTGTGTGTGTGTGTGTGTGTGTGTGTGTGTGTGTGTGTGTGTGTGTGTGTGTGTGTGTGTGTGTGTGTGTGTGTGTGTGTGTGTGTGAAATATATATATATATATATATATATATATATATATATATATATATATATATATATATATATATATATATATATATATATATACCTATCCACCAGTCTATCTCTCCATCTATCTATGAATTTATCTGTCTTCCTCGCCGTATTAAAAAAGACTCCGTTGACAGGGTCGTGACGATGTTATGGATCATCGTCAGTGTTCAATATGAAGTCGCTACAGATTACATAACTAACACCGTCGATTCCCTTCGTGTAAGTATGGCCGAGATGCAGTCTAGATAGATAAATAAATAGATAGTATGATAAATGATAGATAGTTGTGATAATAATATAGTAAATATAACAAATTGATATGATATAACAGTATGATAATGTAATATGGTATACTATAGTTATATTATGACATAATAATAATGTGATATAATGATATGATAAACAGCATAATGAATAGAAAATAGATAATGAATAGATAGTAGAATTTAATAGCATTACTGCTGTTGATTCTGTTCAAGAGATGTCGTTGATAACCATCACTATGGGATCTTTACTTTCCTTTACTATACTGATTATAACATTATGATATCAAATATTATCATCGTCTATCAAAACTATTTTGGAGTCCTCGTTTTGAACTATCTTTATTGACTATACTCCATAAATTTCAACTACCATCTGTGTCAACGGAGAAGAAATAAGGTTTTTGGTGAAATTTAAATCCCTCACAGGCCAATCATTCTTCTTACCTTCCTCTGGGTCATTTATGATCATCCCCGGGCCATGAGTTTGACACCCCTGCCCTATAATATATATTGCTCTCATCATTACTATCATTACTATAATTACTCTTACTTTTATAATTACCGTGATCCTATCTGTTCTCTTCCTACCCTTTTGTCCTCTCTTCTTCCTTCCTTTCTGCCTTCGTTTTCTCTTCTTCCTTAATTCCCTTCCTTCTTTTTTTCTATCTTCTCTTCCCTCCCTCCCTTTCTCCTTCCCTCCCTCCTTAACCTTTCTCCCCCCTTACCTCTCTTCTTCCCTCCCTCCCTCCATCCATCTCTATTTCCCTACCCTCCTTCCTTCTATCCATTCCTCTCTTCCACCCTTCCTCCCTTCCTCTCTCCATCCATCCTTACTCCTCTTTCTCTCTCTCTCTTCCTCTTTCTCTCCGTTCCTTTTTAACTCTTCCCTCCCTCCTTCCCCTTTCTTTCTCCCTCCATCCGTATTTTCCACCCTTCATATTAATAACTCCATCCCTCTTTGCTCCTCCTCTCTCCGTCCTTCTCTCTCAACCCCCTCTACCTTCTCCCTTCTACTCTTCCCTCCTTTCCACTCTCCATTCATCTCCCTCCTCTCCTCCCACACTATCTACTCCTCTTCCTCTCTCCCTCTTCCTCCTCCTTCCCTCCTTCCTCTCCCTTCCACCCTTCCTCCTTTCCGCCCTCCCTTCCTCTCCTCCTCTCCTCCTACACTATGTGCTCCTCTTCCTCCTCCTTCCCTCCTTCACCTCGCTTCCACCCTCCTTCCTCACCTCCTCTCCTCCCACACTACCTACTCCTCTTCCTCTCTCCCTCTTCCTTTCCCTCCTTCGCCTCCCTTCCACCCTTCCCCTCCTTTCCACCCTCCCCTCCTCTCCTCCTCTCTTCCCACACTACCTACTCCTATTCCTCTCTCCTACTTCCTTCCCTCCTTCCCCTGCTTTCCACCCTCCCTTCCTCACCTCCTCTCCTCCCACACTACCTACTCCGTTTCCTCTCTCCCTCTTCCTTTCCCTCCTTCGCCTCCCTTCCACCCTTGCTTCTCTTCCACCCACCCTTCCCCTGCCTCCCCCCCCCACTCCTTCTCCTCCCACAGTACCAAGACCCCCTAATAGGCCAAATAGTGACCAATGGCTGGCTGGCTGTGGACACGTTCCTCTTCCTGGGGGGTCTTCTCGTCACCTACCGCCTCCTGCCCTTCGCCGTGCCCTCCAGACCTATGCGGGCGGGGCAGATGTTCGCCCTCTATGCTAAGAACTTCGTCAGGAGGTTTTTTAGGTCGGTATGGGCGTGGTGTGGTTGGGTAGGGATTGATTTTTGGGGGGCGGGGCGATGGGTGTGGATGTTTTTGGGTGAGGTGGGTGGTGTGAGGGTGTGGATGATTGCGTGTGTTTGTTCGCGTGTGTGTGTGTGTATGTGTGTGTGTGTTTGTGTCTGTGTGTCCGTGTATATGTGTGTCCGTGTGAGTGTGTGTGTGTCTGTGTAGACGTGAGTATGTGTGTGTGTGTTTGTACTGTTGAGTTATTATGCCTATGCGGTGCACTGGGCTATGCACAAGGGATACTATATGCAAAGGATAGCCCCATTGCTATGAATTCTGCTTCACACCACAGCAGAGCCCCAGATGGTTGGCCCGAGGTAAGGCAAGGCCACGGTTAACTGCCTGACATAGATGGCCTCACGTCTAATACACGACCACTCACGCTCTTCCACGACCGCTAACGACTACTCACATCCTCTCATGGCCACTCGCGACCACTTACAGCTTGTGACGACCATTTCCAGCCTTTCGCGTCTAATCATGACCACCTACGACCACCTATAAACACTCACGACCTTCAACGACCACTCATAACCAGCAACGCCCACGCACCACATCCCACCACCACCCACGCCCTCCTCCCACCACCACCTACGACCACTCACGACCTCTCCCTCCCTCCACAGATTATCCCCCACCATCTTCTTCGTCTCCTTCTTCTCCGCGACTCTTCTGCGCTTCTTCGCCTACGGCCCAAGAGCGGATGTTCTGACGTCCTTCACGCGCGACCGCTGTGGACCGCACTGGTGGAAGGATCCGCTCTTCGTCAACAACTACATCCTCGGACACAACGAAGGACATGATGTTAATGATGTGAGTGGGAGAGAGGGGGGAGAGGGGGAGGGGTGTGGGTGGGAGGGAGAGGGAGGGGGTGTGGGTAGGGGGAGGGGGAGGTAGGGTGGGAGAGAGAGAGAGGTGGAGAACGAGAGAGATGGAGACTAGGGAGATGGGATGGAAGAAAGGTTGGGAGAGAGGGAGGATGGTAGGGAGAGAGAAAGAGGCGGAGGAAAAGTGAGAGGGAGACTAGAGAGGTGGGATGGAAGAAAGGATGGGAGAGAAGGAGAGAGGGATGACGTGAAGGGGGGCGGAGGTAGGATGAGAGGGAGGGAGGTGTGTTGTTGGTGGTTTAAATTCATACAGACTGATATATTACGAAATGAAGGAAAGATTGAGAGGTAGAACAAATATATAGACAGATAGATAGGGCTGATTAACTGAGATTAATAAATAGAAGAAAAGAAATTATTAACAGATACATAGGGCTGAGTACCTGACTTCAAAAATAGATAGATAGACATATATTCACTCTTATATATAATTCTAATCTCACAGACCATCCCACACTTCCGCTATGCAATGCGAGTGTCGTCATGCAATGCACGGAGAAATATAACTGCAACAGAAAAGAAGGCAAATAAACGCCCACCTTTCAACCCAAGACAATCCTTTTAATTTCGCCAAAGTCAAAGTACGTTTAGACAGAATAGGCAAATCGCGCTTCCCTGTGCTACGCGAATAGCCCGGAATAAACCCTTTAAACGCAATTAGAATGGAAATCTTACGAGGGCAGAGGCTTGCAACTCCTCCTGCGCGAGAGATTGCAATAAACTCCACACTGATTCGGGTGAAACGGCGCCCACGGTCTGAGTGATGGCTTCAGGGGCGCCGGGAGATATGGCTCCATAAAACAATAATGGCAGCGAGGGCGTGAATAGAGTACGCCCGTTGATCTTCTCTCTCGGTCGCTTTGCTCCCTCATTCCTTCGTCTCTGTCTCTTTCTCTGCCTTTGTCCTTGGTCTTTGTCTGTCTCTGTCTCTTCTCTCTTTCTTTCTCTCTCTCTCTCTCTCTCTCTCTCTCTCTCTCTCTCTCTCTCTCTCTCTCTTTCTCTCTCTCTCTTTCTCTCTCTCTCTCTCTCTCTCTCTCTCTCTCTCTCTCTCTCTCTCTCTCTTTCTCTCTCTCTCTCTCTCTCTCTCTCTCTCTCTCTCTCTCTCTCTCTCTCTCTCTCTCTCTCTCATCTATTACCTCCATTCATACATAGCTGAATATAAAAGTATATTAATCTCTTTCTCTCTCTCTCTCTCTCTCTCTCTCTCTCTCTCTCTCTCTCTCTCTCTCCCTCTCTCCCTCTTTCCCTCCCCCCCTCTCTCTCTCTCTCTCTCTCTCTCTCTCTCTCTCTCTTTCTCTCTCTCTCTCTCTCTCTCACTCTCTCTCTTTCTCTCTCCCTCTCCCTCTCCCTCTCCCTCTCCCTCTCCCTCCCTCTCTCCTCTCCCTCTCCCTCTCCCTCTCTCCCTCTCCCTCTCCCTCTCCCTCCCCCTCTCCTTCTCCTTCTCCCTCTCCCCCTCCCTCTTCCTATCCCTATCCCTATATCCATATCCCTTCCTCACCTCTCTGCCTCACTCACTCACTCGCGCCCCTTCTCCCTCTCAGTGCCTGGATCACTGCTGGTACACTGCAGTCGATATGCAGCTTCTCCTGATTCTCCCTCTGTTGCTGCTGCCTCTCGGTCTCCACCGCGTCGCAGGTAAGTGATGGGAATCTGGAACCATAGACCCTGATGCTTTGTTATTTCACGGCTTCACGTCTTTTATCATTATCGTATTTTAGCGACGGATTAGTTTCTTCGTCGGTTGATTTATGTCTGAATTTATGGGTTTCTTTCTTAGGTCATCTATCTCTATCTCTCTATCTGTCTATCTAACAATTTATCTACCTGACACGCACGCGTGTGTGTGCGCGCACGCGCGTGTGTGTGTGTGTGTCTCTCTCTCTCTCTCTCTCTCTCTCTCTCTCTCTCTCTCTCTCTCTCTATATATATATATATATATATATATATATATATATATATATATATATGTATATATGTATATATATATATATATATATATATGTATGTGTGTGTGTGTGTGTGTGTGTGTGTGTGTGTGTGTGTATGTGTGTATGTGTGTGTGTGTGTGTGTGTGTGTGTGTGTGTGTGTGTGTGTGTGTGTGTGTGTGTGTGTGTGTGTGTGTGTGTGTGTGTGTGTGTGTGTGTGTATACATATCCATATAAACAAAAACCAATACATATACACACATGAAGCCCCTGCCTCTTCCCCCCGCAGGCCTCTGCTGGCTGGGCGCGGTGAGCCTCGGGTCCATCCTCACGCCCATGAGCATCATCCTGGTGCACGACCTCCCCCCGGTGCCGCTCCACGTCATGGCGTGGGTGTTATTTAGATAGTTTTATGCTGTTGCTTCCGTTTCAGATGTTTTCTTCTTCCTTTTCTTCTTCTTCTTCTTGTTCTTTTGCTTAATTCCCCTTATTTTAGTGGTATTTGTATTTACGTTACGTTTAGGGATAGAGATGATAGTATATCGTCCTTTCATTTCGGTTGATATGAATTTGTTTTGTTTTTCTTTTTGTTTTCCAAGTGCTGGCTTAAATGTTTACGTTTAACGCACCATCAGCGATTGTAAGGCACTAGATATGTACATAGATATCCATTATATAAATAGACAGATAGAAATTTAGACAGACAGACAGATATGCAGAGAGAAAAAAGGACGCATACTAATCCACAAGCGACGTATAAAAGAATTATATCTTTCCACAAAACTAACTAAAATTTTAACACTCTCCCATAATTAGAATATCAGTATTATTATAATAATTAGAAGAAAGGATATATAAATACTTTTTTTTTTAAATAAGTTCACCTTTTGGCTTAAAAAAGACACAAACTTTCCGTATTTTTCACGTGACGAACCCAAGCTTTGAGTAACGATTTTCGAAAATAACTGATTCCAATAGTTTGAAAGCTACTATGTTTTTTGTTTTTTTTCTTTGTATAATCTCTCAGGAATAATAAGGACTTTGACTAATGGACACACAGAGAAGCTAAAGGATTGTTTTTGCTGTTAATATTATTTCTGTTATTATAATTAGTGCTACTATTAAGATTACATTATCTTGATTTTTATCATCCTCATTATTACCATCAGCAGCAGTAGCATTGCAATTATTATCATTACTAATGTTATCATTATTACTATTATCTTTATTATTATCATCATTATTATCATCATTATTATTATCATTATTATTATTATTATCATTATTATTAACTACTATCATTATTATCATTATTATTACTATTGTTATTTCTATTTTTATTACTTTTATTATTATTATTGTTCTTGTTGGCATTACAATGATCATCATTACTATTAATGGTATTATTGAAATTATGATTATTATCGTTATTACCATCACCATCTTTATTTTTCCATTCTTATTATTTTCATAAACAACACCACCATCATCCTTATCAATATCATCCCCATTATCCTAATCATTATCCATATGTTCTCACTATTACCATTATCATCA